>NW_010390918.1:0-8840 GCF_000710305.1 Buceros rhinoceros silvestris | reverse complement strand
ACCGTGCCTGCCGCTCCGGCTGCTATCAGCGGGAGGACGTGGCGGCCGAGGGGAGCTCTCGGAAGCAGCATCAAAATGCCAGCTGCTCTAATGAAGTTGTTGTGCTCCCCCTTTTTAAAAACAAGTGGCAAGTTCTGTTTATCAGAAAATGAGTCCCCTGGTGGATAATAACGCAGGCGCCCAGGAATGGCTGTGATCCAGGGCGAGCATTTCAAACTGTGGGGTTTTTGCTGGATGGGATGATGCTAACGGGTGATTTTGACTTTGTGTGGTTCTTCCCGAGCTGAGCCTCTTGGGATGGCGTTACAGACCATGCAGTGGTTGTGAAACCACTGTCTGGAGGGGTGGTGAGAAACCCTCGTTAAAAAAAATGGGCTGAGCTTCAATCAGGCCAAGTGCCGGGTCCTGCACTGGGGTCACACCATCCCCCTGCAGCGCTCCAGGCTGGGGCAGAGCGGCTGGAAACTGCCCGGGAAAAGGACCTGGGGGGTCTGGTGACAGCGGCTGGAGAGGAGCCAGCAGTGGGACCAGGTGGCCAAGAAGGCCAGTGGCATCCTGGCTTGTACCAGCACTGGTGTGGCCAGCAGGAGCAGGGCAGGGATCGTCCCCCTGGACTGGGGGCACTGGGGAGGCCACCCCTCCAATCCTGGGTTCAGTTTTGTCCCCTCCCTGCCAGCAGGACCTTGAGGGGCTGCAGCGTGTCCAGAGAAGGGCAGCGGAGCTGGAGCAGGGTCTGGAGCACAATGTGCTGAGGAGCGGCTGAGGGACCCGGGGGCGTTGAGCCTGGAGCAAAGGAGGCTCCGGGGAGAGCACTCTGCCTCCCCCCTCCTGGGGCTTCATTAATATTTATGTTAATTAAAACTTCTAGCTTGGTAGTTACCTTTTTAGGGCTTGAGATACCCAAATCATTACAGATCAGTGTAATATTTACAGCTTCTTCGTTTAATCAGACTTTATCTGGATTCCTTCCCAATTTTGTGACTTCATAATCTTGAAGGTTCATTTTAAGGAAGAATACCAGCCTACATGGCTATTTCTGGATCAAATGACAGTTGGGGCACAGTATGCTTCTCTTAAACAAACCCAGACTCCTTCCTTTAGGAATTATCTTTGCCTCGGCCGTCTTTGGAAATGGTTACATATGGTGGCCTTAACAGGAGGTAAAAAACCACAAATCTGCAGTTGATCTTGTATTTTGGCACAAATATCTCACAGTGTGCTCCTCAGCATATGGATGAGCAAGAACCACGTGTGGAGGACGTGGCTCATCTGCTTTTAAGGAGAGGTCAGACCCGTAAAGAGGCTCCTGCATCCTGCAGAATTACCAGTGCAACCAGCATCTCGCAGTCTCGCCTTTCAGCCCGGTTCCGGAGGCATGATAAACTCAGAAAGTAAGAATTTTTGTCTCTAGTTTTCCTTTTCTCTGGCAGCAACTTGAAACTCTCCTTCAGAGGGATCCCAGCACTCTTTAGCATTGGTGAATGAGGTTTCCCTGGCCAGCTCGTCCCTGTGCTCTGCTGCAGGAGGTTTTGCTCTGCTGGGAGGCGCCGGTGCTGCCTTGTATCAAAACCAATCTCGCCCTGCGCCGAGTTCCTGCGTCCAGAGCGTATTTCTGAACGAGGTAGGCGAGGGCGATGTGGAGGCTGCCACCCAAAGCCCTTGAGATGCCATGTGCAGAGGTGAACTGCCTCAATTTACAGGTATTTCCTTCCCCAAATAAAGGAGTGAGTTTGCAGGAGGGTGCTGCCAGCTCAGCAAAAACTACCAGGAGGCAGAACCTACCAACAGGGATCAGTAGGCAATTAAATATATAGTGTAAAGCTCCAGCAGCAATGTGAGAACTCAGCAGTTAAACCAAAAAGCGGATGTGGTTTCAGGCTGCCCGTATTGTCAGCTCAGCTTTTGATCTGCAGACCTTGCGCGGCGGTTGGAGTTCTTAATAGGAGAAGTTTCTTTTAATGGTCTTTGCTGAAAATGTTAAAGGCTCCAAATCGAAATGATGCCATGAGGTGTTGGAACAGGTGGAAAAAAAAAGACTTCCATGTCAACACACAATGTTATCTAGCTCCCCTCATAACTTCATCACCACCTCGTCTTTCCTGAAAGAGGCCGTCACCACCTCGGCGTGGTTCGTTTCCCTCTCTTGTACTGGTGAGTTGAAAATCAGTTAATATCAAAAAAAGCAAAAAACGGGAAGGGATGTACCAAGGGCATTCAGAACATGAAACGCTGTAACAAGGTCTAATGCTTTGCAAGAATCTCTCCTGTAACTTCAGAATCTTGCACTTCGGAGAATTCACCTCCTTTTACAGGTCAGGAATGGTCTGGCCGCTTTCCCCCTCCCTGCACCTTTTTCCCAGTGTCCATTTGCACGCCAAGGCTGTAATTCAACTAAGCTCTTTCAGTTTATTTGAGTCTATTCGAGACTAAGTTATGGCAGCCAAGCCCTTCCAATCCACGTGGTTTGGAACCTCAAGGAACTGGGGAATTTGAAGTCTCCAGGGAAGAATGAGAAAGAAATGGTTTTGCAGAGAGACAAGCAGTTAGTTTCATTTCAGTATATGACTAAAACTTCAGATTGAGGGGTGAAAATGTTGCAGTGAGCAGAAGAAAAAAGGACTCCCCTTGTCTCATACTGGGTCTATCTGTCCTTAGTTTTTTTTTTGGTCTGCTCAAGAACTGTGGAAGTCCTCAAGTGTTTCCCTTCCAAACCACTACAAAAAATTGTTATAGCAGATGAAGGTGTTTTTTCCAGCCAAAAACATTATTTAGGATAATTCGGATTCTTCGGTTGGGGGAATGACAATACCTGGGCAGGTTTAATTCAGCGAAGATGTCTGATATTAAATTTATTAACGAGCACACAGTTCTCAGTTCAGCTCTATCTGTGCAATGTCAAAGAAAGCTTGGGGGTTTCCTGTATGGAAAGATTTATCTGCTGTTCTTTTCTGCCTTCCTGTATTAAAATTAACCATAGCCCATTTCTTCTTCATTATCCCAGTCTTTGTCTCCACTCTCTTAATAGGAAAAAACCAAATAAAAGGAGATTACCAGCATCATTATTGCTGCTACATGAGATGTCTATTTTTAAGCTACTTCTCTGAGGGCTTTATAATTAAACTTTATCAAGAAATGCAAGAAACCACGTAAGTTGCTATTAAAGTTAAACTTCCTTTCCATGAGATTTTTTTCAAACTTCCAATCTCTTTTCTTTGGTAGTCCTACGGGAAAAAGAGAACAAAAGTTAACACCCTGAAAAGACTGCGGCTATTCGTTTAAAAACTAAGAAGATCAAACATGACTGCAGTGAAAAAGTCTCGTCTCCCATCCTGGACAGTAAGTCTGCCCCTTATCTTTAACAAATAATGTAAGAATAATTCATTGGTCAGTAGAAAAAGTTCCAAAAAGGGAATATTATGAGGGAAGGGATGGGGTGAAATGAAGCAGGAAGCACCACTGGAATCCCAGAGGTTGGCACTCAAGTCAAATCTGATCATTTCTGGTTTGAGGCTGAACTCAGGTTTAGGTGTCCCTGGGTATTTCTGGGCTCCACGACATCCGTGGAGATGCTTCATAGCTGAAGTGAGACTGCTGGGAGGAGGACAGGCACTGAGAGGGCTCTCTGTGGCGAGGTGAGAGCTGTCAAGTTGATGAATCCTTTCCAGTATGCAACATCTCCCTCTGGTTTCACCAAACAGCGATGGGCAGAACATGTGAAGTGCTCTTTTACTTGATGTATCGTGCTTTTAAAGATGGTCTGGCCTGCAAAGACCACGGACATGGGACTGCGGGTGGATTTTGAGAGGAAACCTGTTGTGAGAGAAAGGACTCACGTAAGAGAAGGGAATAAGCCAGCCAGTTACAGAAGAGTTGATTTTCCAACAGAGGTATGAGCTGAGGTGAAGTTCTTCACAGTCCTGAAACTGAAGAAGTTTAATCTAGAGGTGCCAATAGGAGAGTTTAGAGGCAACTCCCAAGATGCCTTTGTTCTGCATGAGAGAGGGTAATCAGGTGTCATGGTGCAAAGATGTGGAATTCCTTCAGACTCCACCTGAAAACGGCCTTCGGTAACTCTTCCTGGACCATGGAGGGATTTCCCCCCTTTTTTTCCCTGCTGCAGTATCCTTGCAGATGCGATCGCTAATCCTTAGGGTCACTTTCTTAGCAATTTTTTTAAATGACTTGTTATGATAAAAGCAAAAAATCTCCCGAGCAAAAGATAATAGTGGAATTTAGCCAAAAATAGAGATGAAATCTATGCTGGCACGGAATCCATCTCCTGTGATGCTGCACCAAAAGACACAGGCGTGGAACAGAGTGTGGTCAAGGGGCTGCTGCGCTGCTGCTGTAACCCAACCAGAAGACAACCATGCTGGTTAAGCAGATCTACGCAGACCTTCTCCTCTGGAATGAATTTCCTCTTAGGTGCACCTGCAGAAGCAGCATGACCAGGCACTGTATTGATCAAGAGTCTGCAGCAAAGCCAGAGCTGAGCCTCTACAACTGCTGCTGGTTACAACCCCGGCAAGAATTCAATGTGCTGGAAAGGGTCGTGGTGGGGATAAAGCCTGTCCCAAGAAAACAGACTGTGAACACGGGACTACTGTCTCCTCCTCCTTGCTGCCAGTCCTGGCCTGGAAGCAGAGTCCTGCAGGAAAGACAGGACTGGGTTACTCTCAGGAGAGTCATCCAGCCCTTGGTGTCACACCGCGGTCACTCCCTGTTGTCCACCCGATCAGGAAGAGAAGCTGCGTGAGCTCCAGCTGCTACAGGCAAGATGGCACATCAATAAATGCCCCGTCTGACAACTCAGTCCAGTGCTGGCAGCAAGAGGAAGGGCAGTGTGTTTGTGACAAGGAACATCCCATCGAAAGCAGGTAGATTTCTCGCAAGCTGTGCCTATCAATAAGTCACTTTTCCTACAGTGTTAAAAAATACCAAGTTGTAACAAAGAAGATGGAAGAGGAGTGAATTTCACGGAAAACCTGCAGGGCAGAGCTCGCCGAGTGCTGCTGGTGAGCAATGTTTGTCGGGATGCCTGAGAGCCTCCACAAATAAAGACTCCAAGGGGTGAAGTGGGCTTTTAGCAGCTTCCCAGGGAGAAAATAGCTTTGGAAGGGAAGAAAAGAAAAGAAGCTACTTCGGGCAGCAGCAGCAGATGTGTTTAAAGTTCCTAATTCTGTATCGTAGTGCCATGCTGTATAAAATAAACACTTTGAATAGCAAGTCAGAGTGTTGTCCTTCCGGTATGTAAGAGCAGAGAGAGGTGGAGGTGATGTTTTCCCAGGCCAAACTGGAAAAACAAGGGAGGAGGGATCAGAAACACTCCGTCGGCCCTCACTTTGTCAGCGCTGCTGTCAGCGTTTCGATGGCATTTTAAAATAAAGAAAATGTCAGCTTGCTCTTTGTGTCTCCTTGTCGTAGCTGTCATCATCAGAAGTGTTTGAGCCAGGTGCTTGTTCTTAGGACTTGGGATTTTCTTCCCATCTCTAGTGCAAAGCAGCCTGAAATTCATGACTTCTGGACACTTTGCAGAGGTTTTTGCAGGTAAGTGAGAGGAAGGGAAAAGATGGGAGTAGGTTGTTCGGCAGCGTGCACTTGTGCTTCAGTGCTCCCCAGGATAGGTTGGGACAGGAAATTCTGGTCCCACTGAAGATTATTGCAATTTTGTCATTGAATGCTCAGGAAGATTGATTTTAAATCAATTTTAAATCAAAATTTAAATAGCTACATTTATTTTTCTTAACACACTGTTTGTGTAATTCCACTTTATTCTCTTTAGTTTAAGTTCAGCTACCTGAGCGGCGTGTTGATTATATATGGGAACATTAGCTTCATCCGGAGGAGGAATGATGAACAGCAAAAACTTGTTTAGCTGTAGAGCTCTTTACACTGGAGGGCAATTTAGAGGGACCACAGAGATACCATCCGCCGTGAGCCAATCTAGTGTGGAAATGAGGAGGAGGTTGTCAGCCGTGGATGGGGTAAACGTCAGGAATGGCTTTTTGGATTAATAAATTGTGGTTTTTGTTACAGACAACAGCCAGCGGTTATTGAACAAGGGCCTCGCAGCTATGGGGGAGAGCTGGTGGTTCCTCCGTTACCCTGCAAATGCTTCAAGCATCATCAATCCAGGGTAAATTCTCCAATTCGCCATTCTCATTGGATAACTTGGACTATTAACTGTCTTTTATGAAATAGGGCAGCTCACACACGAGTTATGTAAAGCCCTTTTGCACAGGGGTATGCCTCCAGAGCCACCTAGACCCGCGGAAGGACATGTCCCCCTTGCCAGGAGAGCAGCGCTGGCAGCAGGGAAGGAATGGTCCCCTTAGAGATGAGACAGTGGAGTTTATCCCTGAATGTGTTTGCGCTGGATGAAGAAGACCAGGACATGCTGATGCTCAGTCCCAGAGGAACAAAAATACAGAATAAAAAGCCACTAAATTAGAGTGCAACATTTCCATGGATGGGAGCGTGCTCTTGTTCCATAATAATCTGTTCTGCTGGCAGAGGAGGGGGAGATAGATACTGCTCGGCAATATCCAGCCTGTCAAAACCAGTGAGGGACGTCTGTGTCTCTTTTAATCAGAGACATCAACACGTTTTTCTCCTAACCTTAGAGATAGATATCACATTTTTACGGGCCTGTTTTACGGCTGGAGAGAAGCACGGAGTACTTGTGTTTTAAAATGTAAGCACTACTGCGTCTCCAATAGTGGGGGAAATTTTGGACATTGACATCCAGGAGCGAGCCCAGTAGAGGCCATCAAGATGACTGGGGAGGCTGGAGAATATGACCTAAGAGAAGAGGCTGAGGTGACTGTGCTCGCTCAGCTTGGAGCAGAGAAGGCCTGGGAGATGTTACAGCTACCTACGACTACCTGGTTGAGCGGACACAGAGGCGATGGAGCCAAACGCCTCTCAGACGTGAGCTGTTACAGGGTGAGAGGCAGCAGATGCAATTATGGTCATTTATTGTGGTAATTTCTGATTAGATATTGGGAACAGAAATGTTACCACGAGGGTGGCCAAACTTCGGAAGAGATTGCCCAGGGTGATCCTGGAATCTCCACCTGTGGACGTGTTTAGGGCTGGATGGGACATGGTGCTGAGCAGGACTGCATGATCTCTGGGTGCTGCCTCCGGCCCAAAGTGCCCTATGATGTAGAAACCCTCAGGACAAAAGTCCCCCTCTGCTGCCACACGAAGTGTAGGAAGATGAGTTTTATCGACCTCAAGGCTGGAAATTATCCACATTCTCAGATCTAAAAAGAAATAACATCACCTGAAGAGTGAAGCTGATGTTCAGGTATTAAGCACAGCGGTGCATAGAAATTACCTTTTGCTTGGAAACAATGTTTTTTCATCTCTCAACACTTTTTATCTTGAATTTCTTGTTTGCATGGATTGTAGATAAGTTTTGTTTGGTAGACAGATTTGGACTTGCTCTCAAATTTGGACTGGAACCCAGCTGGAAAACAAAAAAGATGTTTCTTGAGAACAGGAATTTGAGGCTCTCAGTCAGTTAACCCAACATCTGACATCTTGCGTAATTGTGACGGGAGAAGACAGAGCCCGTGACCCCAAACCCTTGCACTCCGCGTGAACCGGGCTGCTCGCAGGCCGCGTGGCAGCGCTCCGAAAGCGAACATTACCCGCACCATCTGCTCCACTGTCCGTGACACAGCTCTCGGTTTGAGTCAGAATCGGTGAACCAGTCCGGCACCTTTTATACTCGAGGCTGCAGGAGCACGGCGGCGGCGCTGCTGCTTTCTTACCACCGCTGGCTTCACTGCTGTTAAATACCACGAAACAGAGTGGCAGATAATTCGTCACCGCCCCGGCCGGCGTACACCTGACTGGATGCCACTTTGACTGATGCTCAGGCTGCCATCGACAGGGGAGCCCGCTAGCAGTGCATCCTTCATTACAGACAAGCTGCTGAGCAGCAACAACCAAGAAACGCTTTAAATAATAGGTGCTCTATTTTAAAACAGTGTTTTGGAGTTCAGTGCAGAGCAACACGCCTGTGGTGTTGTGGTCTCCGGCGGCTCCTTAGCTTAGAAGGCCCTGCCAGATGAAAGCCTCATGGCAAATCTCCATACCAAGTGAAAGCGAGGCTAACTGATGGAGGACTCAGGCAGTATTTTAGGCTTGTTGCATCCAACCAAACGGTGCTAGAAAAGTTGCTGCCATTCCCACTCCTCCCAGAGAGGATCTCTGGCATCCAGCCTCTTCCTTCAGGCGTATGTTTGCTGGAGTCAATCCTTGGAGAAAGGTAGAGACGCACCTCAGCCCAAGTGGAGCTGAAAGCCAGGCGTGTCTTCCTTTGTGCTCTCTGCCAGGCTCAGGAGTCTTTGATTTTTTCCTGAACAAGGCTTTTGAGACAAGGTAAAGTTGAGGGTCCCCCAGCACAGCCTAGACGTGGTTTAATTTCTGTTTGGAGCCTCCCAGGTTTCTGGTATTGTGCAGGAAGCTCCGTTGCCTACCACAGGGTTTGGTTTCTACTCGAGGGGCCAAGCACTGCAAAGTTGTTAGAAAGATCTTTTATTGTTTCTGGCCCTACTGGTTTTGCAGCTGAAGGTCCGTGGAGATACGAGGTGAAGGAACTGCTCTCTGCAGTTCTCTCTCACTTCCCTTCATATCCCGTGACACACACCTATAGTAAACAACTATCCACTGAATATCGCCTGAAAACTCTCGCTTCTCTGCTGCGTTTTGCAGTAGGGGATATTATGGGCTGTTACGCGTTCCCTTGTATTACTCTGATTGTTACTCTTGACTATTATGCCTAGTTTAAGATTTAACTGAGAAATATTATATATATAATATAATAT
>NW_010390917.1:13261-44396 GCF_000710305.1 Buceros rhinoceros silvestris | reverse complement strand
GTGGCCAAGAAGGACAACAGCATCCTGGCTTCTACAAGAAATAGTGTGGCCAGCAGGAGTAGGGAAGTGATTGTATCCCTGTACTCTGGCACTGGTGAGGCCACACCTTGAGTGCGGTGTTCAGTTTTGGGCTACTCACTTCAAGAAGGATGTTGAGATGCTGGAACATGTTCAGAGAAGGGCATCAAAGCTGGTGAAGTGTCTGGAAAGCAAATCTTACGATGAGCAGCAGAGGTAAGTGGGTTGTTTAGCCTGGAGAAAAGGAGGCTGAAGGGAGACCTTATCACTCTCTGCAACTATCTGAAAGAGAGGTGGGGGTTGGTCTCTTCTCCCATATGACAAGTGACAGGATGAGAGGAAATGGCCTTAAGTTGTGCCAGGGGAGATCTAGGTTAGAGATCAGGAAGAACTTCTTTACAGAGAGAGTTGTGAAGCACTGGAACAGGCTGCCTAGGGAGGTGGTGGAGTCCTCATCCCTGGAGGTGTTTAAGAGGCGTGTAGATGTCGTTCTGAGGGACATGGTTTAGGGACCCTGGCAGTGCAGGGTGAATGGTTGGACTCGATGATCTTAAAGGTCTCTTCCAGCTGCATGATTCTGTGATTCTGTGTTTTGTTTAATTTGAAAATATTAATATGTCACTGAAGAAGTGTTTATAAAATCCAGGAGACCATTTTTATTATCACTGTGATTTGTTGACTTGAGTAACAACTTTAAATATGATGTGCAAATAATCCGTGCAGAGTATACCATGTAAGTTACTTAAATGGAAGAACATTATTTGTTCAGGAACCAAAACATCAGGAACTAATATTGATGTAATAGAATTTATTCTATAAAAATTGGTTAGAAGTGGAAAAGCTTACTATAGAGTCATGTAATAAAGGTGCGGGAATAAAAGCTACTAGGTGTCAACTTAAGACTTTGTAAAGTACAATCAGGAAAAGATATTAACATTGCTGGAAAGTATTTAGCTCGGTAAGTAAAATGAAAATGTATGAACTCGTGTGTACAACATAACTCATCTTAGGAAGAAATGGGTTTTTCGTGAGCAGTTGGTGCTAATGGGGTCTCTGCTAACTTTTTCTAAATCATCTTGTGCTGGACACTTTCAAGCAGGTGAGAAGTGTAAATCAGTCACTGATATTTTTTTTCAATTCTGTTTCTTCGTTTTAGTGGGCTTGCAGAAAATTTCTTTCTGGATATTGCATGTTCCATCCGCTAGAATGCACAACTTCATGTTTTCTGGAAATGGGGCTGCTGTGCAAACCATACTGCAGAAAGAGCCATCTCTTTACAGAGACAAATACTCCCAGCGCTGGTGCATTTGTGAAGGAGATGGGTGAATACAGCACTATGAGAAACTCAGAGATTTGATTACTGGTTGTTGGTTGGACTGGAAAGACCTTTAAGGTGTCAGGAGTGTAGAAATACTTCACAATTTAGTTGCAGTTTGGAATATGCTCTTGTCTGCTGCTACTCTATTTTGGGCAAGGCCTGGCTCTTGGTTGTACTGTGTGCAGGTGTGGCTTCAGTGGTGACAAATAGGAGTCTGTCAAGGACAAGGAACTGTCCCTAGGCAACCCGGTTATACTCACAATTAAATTTTACAACAAAGGCAATTGTTTTATTGGCCCAAAGACACCTTTGTCTGTTTGGATGAATTATTTGTAACTGAGATGTAATCTTCCAGTTCAGAATGGTCATGGGAACTCTATGCCCTTTATGGCACTGCACTTAAAAAATAAGGTGAAATTAAAAAAAAAAGGCCACAGGCTAAAAGATAACACTGTAGATTTTGCATTAGATTATTAATATTTATAGCTGGTGTTCCTTTCAGGTTTGGTTTCACATTTTAACCACGGGTGCTTTGGGGGTACTCAGCTGTCAGATATTGATATGCACAGTCTTAAGTAACTGTGTTGCTCCTTTATGATGGGGACTCCTCTTCTTTGACAGCTAGGCATCTGGCTGAAATGATTTTGAAATCCTCTTGGAAGTATTTTAAGTAATATGAAACTTAAGTCTTCTCTCTCTAGTACCCAGGTCAGAAATTATTATTGGTCTGCTGGAGACTAGGATTATAGCAAACGGAAGTGTTTTCCATACTTTTATAATTGCCATAGGAGACAGCTGTCCATTTTCACCAAGGACTGCCTTAGCAAAGCAACCCCAATTTTCAGAGGCATTTGTAGTAATAAACAAGTCCAGCTTCTGAGTCAGAAGAATCTAGAAAGCCTACAAAGAGCAGTTTTGACAGTATTATGTTCATGCTTTAGAAATTAAAGTAACCATTATTCATCTGGGAGAAAGTCCCAGCAGTTTTGGAGATACAGTTGATATAATCACCCACAAAACGCAGATCTCCCTCTGTGGTTCCTGTATTTCAAGAGTAGGAAAATGTACAAAATTTATATAAACTTTTATTATAAATTTTCTGCTTGTATCCTCATAATTTCAAGTGCTATGATAATATGGATGCAGAGAAAGAGAAGGTTTGGTCAGTTTTCAAGTGTCTTAAAACCCAAGACTCCTCTACTTGTCTCCAGTTTTGGGCCAGCCATTTGTTTTTGCATATTTGGGACAAATTGTATTCTGACTAACCACATGGTCTTTTTTTTTGGTAACAGCTTGAGGATTGGAGATTCGCTGATAAATGTAGCATTCACTTGGCATGGGAGTTCAGTCTGACAAATGTTTTATTTCTCATTTTCCTCAGTTTCCATCTCTTCAAAAATGTTGATATTGAGACAAAACATTCAATATGTACTTTTTAAAATTGAAGCATCTCTGAAAATGATGTTCACAGAAAATATTTGAAGACTGGTGATCTTTGGAGGTATGCCTATTAAGCATGCTGTCCTCATTTTCAAAGGTGGGTATTTAGGAATCATATTTGCAAGATAAGGTTATTAACACAACTTGAAATGTTTCAAATCCAAAGGATGGTGCGAGCAAAGTTTGAAGAGCGTAGTAAGTGTATTCCTGTTACAGCAGAGTGTATGCTATCCAAGATCTGTCAGGAAACAAATTCTAACAATCTGTATTTCCAAAAATACTACTTGACATGAGACCTGCTAGATGCAGTACAATAAGAGGAGCTGAAATAACTTTGAGGTGTACCCACTTTGACCTTAGATATAGGCCATATATGCTAGATTCCCAAAATAACTTTAATATCTACATTAGACAAGTTGTGAGGCCGTGTACGGCCTTACAGCCTGCTGTGTTTCAACATGGCTTGAATAAGCTTTTAGATCATGGCTTTAATCCCAGAGATTTTGAATCAGCACCACAGTGTCTTTTAAAATACAGGGGTATGAAGCAGCTGTTGAAAATATAATACCACAGATGAATAGACCTCTGTGTTATAAATATAGGACTTGCTACCATTTTTCCTTGAAAATGCATTTCTGCATTGCACTTGCACAAGGAAATGTGGATTGATTACAATGTGTGGCTGAAATAAACTGCCCTGTGCAGTGCAGCAATGGGTCCTGACCACCTATAGATTATCTTCCGATAACCTTCAATATATCCTTATCACCTGCTCTGACGTGTAGAGCTTTTGCATGTAAGTGCCAAGCGTACAACTGAAGTGCAAAACAAAAACTGATTTGGGAAATTAGTTCAATTGGTGCCTACATGTTTTGGATCTCTTAGGCTGAGTTTGCAGGCATGCATGCTAAGGTCCACATTCCCAATGAGACACAAAGATCATGGTATTAATAAATTTGGAGTCTCATTTGACAGAAAATACAGGAACAGGAATGCATCTGTATACATATTTTGTTACAGGGTTCTTTAAAAATAGTTGCTGGTAAAACAGGATTTCTGCTTGGAAAAATAATTGTAACTTTAGTCCTTTGTTAGTTTAGCAAATCTCAATTTCATCAAACTTGGGCTCAATCCTCAGGATTTCTTCAGACAAAGGGCTCCTTCACTATCTGGAAGATGATCTAATTATGATTTAAAGAGATTTGCAGTTAAGGATGGCTGACTAAAGATCAACGTCTCTGAGACTGTTAGGAAAGGAGAAAGAAATTGTGAGAGGGTGTGTGTTAGAAGAAGAACTCGACCTTCTCACGAGAGTAAAGTGAAGACAATTATACCTGACCTTAAGTTTTGTGGTTAGTGAAATCAAGGTCCCTGGTGTCAGGTTCGGACCTGCTTGCTTTCCTTTCTTCTGCTTCCCTCTCTTCCTTTGTTATGTGCAGACTGATTAAAAACTTGCATTTATTCTAATGGAGTCTTTAGGTTTAGGTGTGTGAACAAAAAGGGGCTCTTAAAAGCTCGGTAGAGAAGAAAACGTTGCTGTTACTCCTGGATCGAGTCAGGAGAGCGGCAAGTGGCTGCGGTTTCTGGGAACAAATGAGTTTACAGAGAGCCATTACTGTGGAATTCCCACCCCCATCAGGAACATCAACCGCTAACAGCCCTTCCTGTCTCTCTGTGCCTCCTGGGAGTTGCCTGCAGAAGGAGACGGCTTTATCCTGCTAGGAAGGAGAATTGCATGACCCTGCATTCCCATGCCATTCTCACCACAGGTATTGCATCCCTGAGCTGACGCAAGAGTGTCCAATTCATGCAAAAGCATTTGAGACTGACTGCTGATCAAGCCCATCTGACTATTCATTATGGCTAACAGCAACTGCTGGCTTACCCTTAGGCATGGCTAGGCAAACCTTACTGTTTAACCCTTGCAGCTTTCGGTCGGACCTTCTGATTCAGCCAGCATGGCTGTGAGTCAGTGGATTGCTTGAGTGCAAGGTGAGAGCTCTGTGTATCACTGCATTGACAGTGTTAGATAAAGTATGTACTTTCTCCCTACTCCTTCTCCCCATCCATGCATGCGAGTGTGCTGTCATCTCCAGTTCTGTTGCCAGGGACGATGAGCAAGTCACAGCTTATGCTATAGCCGTTTCAAAGCCGTATACATGTGCCGGTTGCTCAGCTGAGCCAGGCTGACTTGAAAACAGAGTTCAGAGCTGTAGTCTTCCCCACTAGTGGCAAAGACTTGGGTTTTGTCCCCTATGCACAGCAGCAAATTTTCTCAGGGTTTCTAGGAAGTTACTTCTTGTATATTCTGTCAAATGAAGCTGAAATTTCTTAACAAATTCAAAACTTGGAGAGATCCAATATGGGGAAAGCAGGGAGGCAAACAGATCAATAGTTCGATCTTTTCAGTAATCTTTTCTTATGACCCAATCTTTAAATAGCCTTTCATATCTTCACCTCATATTAGAGAAATTTGTTTCAGTCTTCAGCCTTGCAACAAGTGGCAAAGGAGCATTCTGCTGAGCTTTCATGCTGCGTACTGAAAGATTCCTCTAGTAGCGTGAGAGTCCTGTGTTTCTCAAAGGAAGCACCCGATTTCTAAACTTCAGAGTTGGGGGGGCAGGGGGGAGGGTAAAAGAGAGGAGGAGGAGTCTGTGCAGATTTTCAAAGCTAAGTAAATGGTCTGGGCCTCAAAATTCATGACTTGAATGTTAAAATTTGAAAAATTCACACTCATTTTGACATAAATTCTTGCAACTAGTCCAGCATTTACACTCTGAGAGGTTTCATTCTGCTTTTAATTCAAGTTAAATTATTTTAGAAATAAGCTAGGTATCAACATGCATTCTCCTGGTAAACCCAAAGTGAAGTAATAAAGAACAAAAAAGAAAAAAAAAAAAGAAAAAAGTTTAGTTGAAATTGATACTTAGTGCACTGGCAGGTTCAAGTATGCTTGTGCTATAATCTTTACAGTTCTTTTTTTTTTTCTCAGTAATATATTCCTATATTGCCCAAGATCATGTGTTAACTCTGAAGTTGGCAGTGAAAATGTTTTGAAATGACTCTTCTCTTTATTCGGGTGACTTCTTGTTAGTATATTCTGTCTTACCACTGAACAGTTGTAAAACTTCATGGTTGATTAGCTCTGTCATTTCAACAGAATATTTTTATCCAACAATTATATATGTTTTAAACAGTATTAAATAATTCAGAAAAGTTTTTGCTTTTCATCAACTCTCATTTAAAACATCAACAAAATATAAATCATTATGCTTCATTGATTCAAAACAGAGACCCTTGTTTTTGCTATCAGAAAGGATTAGGTTAGACTTGTAACCATTCTGCAGTATTTGAAAATCAGGCAGAAGTCCACTTGGAATTATTGAAGTAACTTGGTTAATATTTCAACAATGCTGTTTTAGTTACCATTTAACATAACTAAGAAAAGAGTATGTGGTATGACAAATAAACATTAAAAAGGCCAGCCTTGGAAGAAAATTCCACGTCACCTGTATAACAGCCCCGTACATCATCGTTGTTAAACAAAACCAAAAAGTTTGTTAACTATCTGGATAATTCCTTTTTCTGTTTAAAGAGAGTAAGTGGGAAAATATTTATTGCAAATATTTTCTCATACATTATTTTGCTATTTAATCCATTTAACTCTTCCACAAAAACGGTAGCTGGATACACTTGGAAGCTCTTATGAGACACATGGTATCACATCTTACAGGGAATTGTTTATCGTGACTGCATAGTCTTGCATACTTCAACATTTGACCTTGACCAAGAAGATGTTGAAGTTATATAAGAAGATACCTGAAAAATATTTCCAATTGATATTTTGCGTTGATGAACTTACTTCCTAGGCATTGTCTTCATGACAATAAACTATTCATATTAAGCAGTGCTGTGCAAGCTAATCAGGCAGCAGGTACTAGAAACACACTGGAACAGGAAAAAGCTGTTGGAAGATGGGGCAAGCAATTAGCCAAAGCCAGTGAGTGAAAATACAAACTAACAAAAAACTTTGCAGTGAGAGCTCTGTGGCTAGGGATCAATGTTGCTTTGCATACTAAGCTACTATGGCCGGATTGAAAATTATGCCAGGCATCCACATCTGCTGGATCTGCAAACAAAAGACTGGTTCTTTTCAAGTCGTGTTTCTTGATCTCTGTGTCTTGATAACCCTCGTGCATGCTGCTGCTGTGATGTGAAGAAGAGGTTAAAGAGTCTCCCAGAAGACAAGCTGTAGCAGAGTTACACCAGGTGTCTGTCACCTCCCAGGCCAACCAACCAAGTCAAGCCAGGCCAGTGTGTGGAAATTAACCTTTGTCATAATTTTGTAGTGTTAGGAGATTTCTTGAATGGGAGTTGTTGATGATAAGTTTACAGAGTTTTCTGAATATCTGTAAATGTATTTCCCAGATGATCTTCCCTCACACATAACCCTCTATTTGCTGTCACAGTTTTGTGAGTTTGAGAAAGGACAGAATGGATCAAAACAAAATCTCTCTAATTTATTTTATTTGGTTTAAAGTAGACAGGCGTACATTTTACGCTATGAAGCTTTTAAGTCATGAGCTACTAAATAATGGTATTACACCACAGTAAACAATTAAAATTTATATGCTGGTAAAAGTAATGATCACAGTTTGCTCCCTGGGACTTCTTTATGAATCTGGACCCACTTTCTGAAGAAAATTCAAAGGACCTGGTGGAGTAGCTGTTGGTCAGCTGTATTGAAGTGACCAGACTTCTTAATGTAAAACAATTAGAAACTATAAAATAATGCATTTTGTCATTCAGAGCACTTGTATATGGTGGCATGACAACCACAAAATATTTGCTGCCCGCTTGACAGGGGTGCTAGACCCTCACCCCGAGCATTAGCTCAATTTTGTGTAGTTTGCTAGAAGAATCAGATGGCTTTTGGATTTTGCCTCCTGGTCTTGACTCAAACTAGCAAATTCTTTTTAATACCAACCCCCTTCACTGTACATTCCCCATGCATTCTCACTGTAAGTACAAATTTTGTAAAATTCTTATCTGCATTAGGCTGTCCGCTGTAGTCATTATTCACTTTGATGGGAATCAACTCATCTTGTCCCTTACATGGACATGGGATACACTCAGAGTGGGGCTGGAGTTAAAGAGAAGGTAGTAGGAATACAGATCTCATTTTTTTTCCTATTCTTTGTTATGCTTACATTCAGCAAACTGATTACATCATTTATGTAGTAAGGAAGCTCATGCTATAATCAAGTTAAATTTAGTGGCAGATACATTTGAGAAAGAAATGAGTGTGTCGTGCAAGTAAGACCAAGGCAGGCCCAGAGTTTCTTAAATGTTCTTATAATTTTTACGCTTGGTATCAAACATCACACTTACTGGCAGAAGTTCCTGTGCAGATAAAAAAGTTAAATCTGGATGCTCTGAAAAAAAAATGGTTATCATTCAACTACTAATGGTTATCATGTTTTACTTAGCTTTAATTTTGTGTTCTTCGCAGTTTAGAAAATTCTGATTTTCCACTTGATAACTACTATCTTTCCTTAATATCAAAATCATAGTCAAAGACCAAATCAAACCTTTACTGATACTTCTTCAATTCCATTGTTACCTTTGTGGTTGTTACACCTGTACCACATGGTATGAATCAGAAATTTAGTAACAGTAAAGTTGCAGATGCATATGAAGACCTGGAATATAAATGGCATCATATGAGATAGCTTTACATGATTTACATATCCTACATACAGATTAGGCAAGTAAAATCTGAGATATAAGATGAGCAGATCTGCTAAGACAGAGATAATGTTAGAATGTGTTTTCTGTGTGAGGCAGAATATATGGGGAAAGGAGATATCTTTTATTGGAACTACTGTGATATTGTTGGAATGAGGAGACAAGCTTTTGATTGAGCAAAGCCCTTAGCTGTGGCTGACATGCAGGTTTCTTTTCTGGATGCTGAAGAAAGCACAGTATTAATATTGCTGTGTAGAATAGTTTTGCCAGCAAATAAAGAACTGTAGGTCAGAAACAGCAGTTAGTGACTTTTTGTACAACTCTGTGATAGTTCTCAGTAATTAATACTCATATTTTAATAGTTTTGCAGAGTAACATCTGCTGTCATCATTAATGAGATAAATAAAACCTGAGTGAGCATCCTGCTCTGAAGTATGCACATATGAATACATACTCATAGTGGTCACTATTTCATACCTAATGTATTCACAACATGCCTTATCGCATTGGATACCAGTGCTTACAATACAAAGGTAATCTATATCTTGAAATTGTCTGAGATGGATATAAAAGGTTTCACTTAAATGATGTTTCCATTTTTTAATCTCAAACTGAACTGCAGATGCCTCAGAGGGTGCATCAGCATAGCCATCGTGCAGTAGCTTGCAACAGTAAAGTGGGAAGTGACAACTGACTGGAACCCACAGAATGAATATATTTGTAAACTGTGGGTTTTCAAATCAAGCTGATATTTGAACAAAACCAAACACTATCCACGTTCTGTAAAAAAGCCAAGGAACCTTTGACCAGAACAAGGGCAGAAAAGAGCTGTGAAAAAATACCTAGACGTTAGCTGTGCAGCACTGTACATTAGAACAACATTAGAATAGTTGGCTGAAGATAGATTAGGGGTTGGGGAAGAAAAACACTTTGCGAAATGCAGACCTTACTTGGAGAAAGAGGGTTATTAGCTACATGACAGTTAAATAAAGCAACAGGCATTACACTTGATGAACTCCTGAGAGAAAACTCCAAAACCGATGCAGCACCATTGCTTTTACCCAGCTTAATACAGCAAGAAGATTTCAGCAAGCAGATCAGGAAATTCTAGTTAGCAAGTGAACTATGCATTTCAGTAATATTTCTTCGGAGAAAGATGAGATCACTGGCTGAACGCTTCACTCCACATGTAAATGACGGTATATGTGATAAAAGCAGAATTACTAGGAAATAAATATGAAAAGGCTGCTATCTTACTGTTTTATTTTAAAAATCGGAAAGGTGCTGAAGGTTCATTTAAGAAGCAGAAAAGGACTATAGGGCACTTCCTCTCAAGTTCTAAACCAGTGACATTTTGCAATGGAAAAATGGAAAACCCTGAAGTATGAAGTAAGGTTGGCAGTGGGTAACCTCAACAAAGTAATAAAATATATTTGGATTTACCCTTTGATTTTTAGAGGGGAAATATTTCCATTTTCTTTAATTTGTCAGTTTTTGGGAAAAGGATTTCTTTCCTTGAAAAGCTTAACATCTGTTTTTGTGCAGGTGACCCATAGCCCAGTTCTAGCACAAAGTGAAATGCCCTATTTTGAGTATTAAGGTGACTGTTGACCCTTGCCCTGCTCACAGAGTGCACTGCATCTTAATTAAAACAAATGATCTTTTTTCTTCTGCATTCACAAAACAAAACAAAAAAGAGGGGAGGAGGGGAAGAGATATGGGACTGACGCAAAAATTGTACTAGCAGAATAATGTTTTCCAGCCACTCCCAAATCTGAAAGTTGACACATTAATTCTCTGCTTCTTAAAATGTTCTCTAACTGTGGTGCTGAAAATCTCACCCAAACTCCATTTTGCAACATTTTCTTAAGACCCATTCTGCACAGATAGTAAGTAATTTAAGGATGTATTTTAAGAAACAGGTGCTTCAGATTTTGTTATGGTTGTGTATGAAACGTGATGGTGATTGATGGCTTTGGCTTTTTCCTGCAGAGTTGGGGCAACCAACTAGATAGAATCCAAGGAAATCACAGCAGCCAGTGGACAGATCAAAGCTTGTGAGTTAAGTATAGCCCTGCATAGTAGTCTCACTGCTTTTTCTTCTTTGCATGAAGGGTAAACATACTTCTGTCACTATTTTGCTTATGTAGGGTCAGTCTGAATATCTCTGCTAGTGCAATTGAACTGGTACTTTAGACAGCTAATCTTACAGTGATTCTTCAGGAATGTAACTAAGGAAAAGCTCCAGCTCAGTGCAAAGACAGCAACTAGTGTTATGAATTGAAGATTTGGGCCTTTAAGAAGGGTATCACTCATGAAAGTCTGCAAGCTCCATGTATTAGCAGCAGATGGGCAGATAAAACAATTCTTGCCAATTACTTGTGCTACACCATGCTCAGAGAGATGTTCTGTTATATGAGTGTCCCAAACTGAGGTACCGAATGAATAAGAAAAGTTTTGTCCATGATGCTCCTTTAAACAGCTCCTTTAAACAATAGACTTGAATTATGATTGCTCTAGCAAGTGCCTCTTTCCTCCCTTTCCCTTTTTGTGCCAATCAGCATTAGCACTGTGGTTTTAGTTTTAATGCTTATATAGATCTAGAAACACTTTCTGGCTTTCCTTGAAAAATGCCCAAGTACAAACACAAATACTGAAAAAGCAGAGAAAATCTTTTAGTCAAGGCAGCATTGCCAGAACTTGGCAGGAATAGTGATGTCTTGTGGAAACATTGAACTCTTCTAGTTAACCCTGGTTTGAGCAGAGGTTTGAACTTGACCTATAGAAGTCTCTTGCTGCCTGAATCTTCCATGGTTTTACATTTTTAACACTTCATCAAACAGGCCAGGAAGATTACAGGCTAGTTTGGGACGATCCATTGCCTGGCTGGATCAGGAAGTTTTGATCTACCACTTTGATGCAAAGACAGGTCCATGCAATGGGTTTCCAGGCTGGCTTTGGATGTCCTACAATCTTGGAACTATGCAGAGGTGAAGTAATCAGTCCTCAATTGCAATGCTAATCCTCATTTCCAATACCTGGTCATTACCCTTAATGCACAAAATTCACTCAACAAGTGCTGCCATTCAGGTCCTCAGTGGTGCATCCTACATATGCATGGGAGTACCGAAGCTACTTTGATATCTTCAATTTTTTTGGCCTCCGTTAATTGTTGTGACAAGGTTTCCATGGTTTCCATGATTTGATTACAGTTCTAGATAGAGAAAGTTGTTCCTTTCCACTCATTATCTCTAGATGCTTCTAGTATTGTTATTCCTCTGAAATGGATTATTACTTTATCAAAGGGAACTGACAGGAAGGGTATGTCAAAATGTCATTTGACGTAACAGAACACTACAAATATTCCATCTATCTACACTTTCTGAAATCCAGTACTCCAATACGGGAGTATTTCCTAGGCTGCTCATTAGAGAGTAATATGAAAACTGTGTTTAAATAAAATACATGCATTGACAGTGAAGGCCACCTCATTTTTTAGGGACTTCCCATCCCCTCATGTAACACCTGTTTTGGATCAGTTTTGAACTTATATTACTTTCTGTGCAAAGCACTCAAAAGAATTTGGATCAAGATCTTAATATTTTATGAGAAACTTAAGTTGTGTGGTGAAGAATTGGCTAAAAAACAGTAAGTTCATTATAGTTTTACAGCATTCAAGTTAGGTTTTTATATACTACGCCTATCTTATAGATGGTGAACACAAGAATAAAAATAGACTTTTTAACACAGAGGACAGGAAGAGTTAGTGTTCCAGGTCTTAAGAGGCGTGAGTTAGCTATATAAAAAAGCAGTAGTGTTATGTACTTTATTCACAATGATATGCTTCCAGTTGGATTGGGCAAAGCAATGAAGTTGATCCTTTGATCTTGTGATTTCAGTATGGGTCTCAAAAGAAAGCTGTTTTACAGAGATATGGTACTTTGGTCTCTCCTCTGCCTGCTAACTTCTAAATGTTTTGACCAATTTTAAATGTAGGTGATTCATGATATAAAATACCATGAAACAGGGTGTATAGGGAAGAGATGAGGAAAAGCCATTAAGTATGTTAATCTGAAAAGCATACACTGCATCATTAGCTCACAATATTAGACAACAAAAAGTTTGATGGAGCTGAACACATTGAAACATGACTTGATAGAAAACTAAGCTTTCTTATTTAGGTTTGGAGATGAGAATGAAATTTCTGGGACAAGAAAGTGCAAAGCTTTTAGAGAGGGAAACTGTAAACCTAAGTATGTTTAAATGATAAAATGGTGGAACTGAATGGCAGCATTCAAAGCTATAACTTTACCTACTAATCTACATTTTATTCCCTTTCTAATTCGATTTTTAAAAAACTGCTGGTGCTGTATCTCAATGAGAATGCAGCGCACTTCCATCAAGTTTGGATAAATGCCTTGTGCAGAATGTGCCTGCATTTGCGTAGTATCAAATCTGGACGGTCAGTCACAGGATAACTTATCCTTCAGCCTCACAGAAGGGTTGGGGTTGGAAGGGATCCCTAGAGGTCATCTGATCCAACCCCTCCACTGAAGCAGAGCCACCTAGAACCCAGGACCATGTCCTAATCTTCTACAAGATTTAGGTCTATTCAGTTTTATATATGTATTTAAAACATAATAATAGGATAAATGTTGATTGTTACATTACTTCAGTTGTTGGTTAATTTTGGAAATTACCTCAAGCAAATGCTGCATCTCACTGTTGTTCCGAGAAAACAAACTTCCAGTTGCTTCAGACCTTTTAAAGAAATAATATAGACTCTATTTTTGTCTCTGTTTCTAGCTTCCCCTCAAAAATAGGGCTGAAATATACAAAATTTTGTGGATCACTAATTTAAAAACAAGAAGTTAAGGAAAAAACAGTATTTTTAGACATCAAGAGCTGTAAAGCACAATTTATTGAAGCAGGAAAGAGAATTAATCATTGAGATGCGTTGGCCTTTTCTTCAGGGGTGTAGAGGTTTTAGAATACACTGAGGTACCCCGAGTTAAACCTTTGACTTTGACTGAGGTACTCTGATTTAGGAATGATTAGTATATTCTTTTTTTGGTTGGAAGAAGTATGAGCATTCGGGAACTCAAATCAAATAGTAAATAAAACAGGCAAAGATACTTTAAGGCACATTTATTTGGGCAGTGGGTAGGGGGAATGTCGGTTATATCTTGGGCTCTTCTCTGTAATAGTCTCTTACAGTATGCTTAGGCTGTAAACACCTTGAAGATGGGAGACTTACATGTACTTGTTAGTAGTAATTTTAATGCAATGAGCTCAGGATGGTGACTTCAGCTTCTTGTTTCTGCTGGAATATCAAGAAACAAATGAATGCATAGAAAAATGAACGTTCACAGCGGCCTGAAGAACAAGTACAGAGAGAGCAAAAGATGATAATAAAATTGCTCCTGAAGACCTTCCATGCTTCGTTTTCCATGTACAGACTGCTTCTCTTGGAAGCTCCACGAATCTTTTCTGTAGCTCTTTTGCCTCTTGTTTAAAATAATGAAATAAGGATAAATCATTAGCAAATGGGCTAACTGTACTCCTGACATATTTTTTTCAAACTGAAATTGCTCTAAAAGGAATTTCAATTTAGATCTAGAGAACACTTAAATTTTTCAAACATTACCAATTTCTTAAAACTATTTTTAAAAGGAGGGATGTGGGACCAAAACTTACCTATTCCAGAGTAATATGAGATCACAGAATTATAGAATGCTTTGGGCTGGAAGGGACCTTCAAAGGTCATCTAGTCTAACCACCCCTGCAGTGAGCAGGGACATCTTCAGTTAGATTAGGTTGCCCAGATGATTGCTCTCTTTTAGAAATATTTCTTCTTAATTCCATTTATTGATTTTCTTGGAATAGCAAAGCATAAAATTGAAACTCCATTCAATTTTCAGTTTTGCAAAATTGAAATATCTTTGCCTGAAACAGAAATACCTTTTTTTTTTTTTTTTAATGCCTATAACTGATGTATTGTCCTGCAGGTTTTTTGCAATAAACTTCCTACTGATGGCTGCTGGGAGGGTCAGTTTAGAGAAGTGGTCAATCCTCTGTTCTTTTTGTCCTTTCCTTGAGTTCTTCCTGTTCTTCTATGTTGATAAAAGCCACATTAATTTACATTGATAATGAAAGAGACAACAAGGTTTGTATTTCATAGGTTCAGAAAGGAAACAGAAGAAACTATTTTATGCATCAGTGTTTTGAATAATTTTGCAACACCAACATTTGCTGTAGTTGCACATATGACTACTTAGAGCAATACAAACTTCGAATTGTTTTTTTCCATTCACAATATCACTCAATCACAGATATTATGTTGGAAACAGGAAATTGTTATTGCTTAGTGCAACAGTTTTTGGTTATTTCAGTCATAAACAAGCCATGATGAACCTGTATTTTAAATTATATGGCCATTGAGATTTAGTGGGAGTTGGAATATAATATTCCTGAATTTGTTGTGCTGTATTGGGATGTGTTTCATCTCTTAGATTTCTTACATATAATTACGGATTCCTAGTAATGGCAGTAAATAGTCTACAGTTGGGTAAGGAGGAACGGAATTAAATGTGTCAGATTTTGTTCTAACGACTTGGGTAGAAATAAGAAGCAGGTTTATTCACAGGCAAACAGGTGATATTTGAACTTTTCTTTTGTAATGACTGAACTCACTTTAGTAATCCTGATTTTTCATTGGAACTCATGTACTTCCACAGCAGCTTGTTCTGAAGAGATTATTTCTTGGCTTTGGGGTTCAACAAAATTAATCTAGTCCTACTTTACATGTGCTAGCTGTGATCTGTCTTTTAACTGCACTGATAACATGCCTATGGTTATTCTACTACCGACAGGCTCTTGATACAAATTCCACACATTGCAAGCATCTAACAGATTACTTTCTAACAAACACCAGGAATTTTTTATTTGCAGTCAACTTTCATAGTGACTGTAGGGATCAAAAGCTTAACCAGACATTGATTAAGTGATTACATCTACAAAGTCAGCATGACTGATGTAGCAACTTGCAGTTTGACTATCTTTATATTAACTTACTAAAAACCAGATTGGATCCACAAACTTCTAGTTGTAGAACTGACAGCACAGCTATATAAATCGTCTGCAGCTTCGCTAAGAGGTTGTCTGTTAACTGTTACCTTAAATGAACTCAGTGGTAGGCTTATAATGTGAAAAACATGGTGGCCATATGATTTTTCAGTATTAAATTATCTAAACCTAAAATTAGGCAAGTGTGAAACAGGACTGAGTTAACAGTGAACAGTCACAGACAAAATTCAGTGTTTTGTTTGTTTTTTCTTTTATGGGAACACAATTTAATATATATATTTTTAATATGTGTATTTAGATTCTTCAATTGTTGTGATGTAGTGAAATCTGTGTGTAATTTCAGTCTCAGATCTCAATGTGTCCAAAAAAAAAAAAAAAAAAAAAAAAAAAAAAAAAAAAAAAAAAAAAAAAAAAAAAAACCCAAAAAAAAAATAGGCCTTAAACTCTACACAGTAAGAATTATCATCTCATTTATGTGCGTGCATACAGGTTGCTCAGAATGGTAACATCTAATGCCACAGTTGATTTCTACGTGGTGGATTAATCTTTAACAAAACTGCTACCCAGCCACTCATTCAACCCTCAGCTCCCCTTGTTTTTAGCAGAATGCAGGAGAGTGTAAGAAAGCCCAGAGGTCGCTTATCAGTTACTGTTGTGTGGAATATAACTTGTCAAGTAAAATAGATTCAGATATGAGAAACAAAAAGGCAAGTGTCGAAGCAACACCTTTCCTCTCCCCTTTCCCAGGCTCTTCTACTATTCTGACTCCTTTACCCCCACACAGGCGTGCTGTTCGGGTTAGGGTCAGTTCATAACTGTTCCTTTCTGCTGCTCCTTCCTTCTCCCTTTTTTTTCCTCTGCTCAGGTGTGGTATCTTAACACCCTGCAGGGAATCTGTGGTCCAGTGTCTGGGCAGCCCCTGGCCTCTCCTGCCATGCCCCGCTGCACACACTTGGGCATCTACATTCTGTACATCCACAAATGCCAGAGCACTTGTTTTATAAAACCTGGAAGGGTTTATGAAATGGGGACAAATGGTTTGTCCAGTGTGTTTTAGAATTTTTGGAGGATATGTTATTATGTACAAGTTCAAGTAATGATCTTTCTTGTGTTTTGCCCAAATTATATATTTTGTTAGTATAATCTTCTATAGTGGTAATTTTGGGATCACTGTAAACTGCTGATCATCTAGCAAGGGAATCATATAAATTTATATCACTTAAAGTCTTAGTTGTTTCGCTAAGCTTAAACTTCTCAACTAAATTCTATTTAATATAGGTTTGCAAAGCCTAATATTAATCATAAAATATAAATCATATTTTATTACTTATGGGACAAAGATCTCTCTTAGCAACTCAGAAACTGAATTCTGTAGAACTCAGGACCAAAGTGTAACAGCTGTTTTTTAAAACCAGCAATATGTCAGTTTTTCAGCACCTTCACTGTACCTCATTCCAAATCCATATTATTTAACTGTTAACATATTTTTTATAAATTAGTGGATAAGGCTTGAGAGCCTTAGTGGATGTCTTGCCAAGTGTCAATGTGTTCCTGTCCCATTCAGAAGATTTTCACTATTGGTAGAAAGCTCTTTATTCTGGTTATCTAAGGACAGTAAACATTTTGCAGGGAGCCCACACAACTTTTTCTTGAAGGAACTCTAAAGGTCACAAGCTATTTGAAGACCCCCTAAAAGACACAAACTAATGTGTTGAGAATAGATTAGACAACCAAAGACATGTGGTAACAAAAATAATTAATCACTATAGTGTCTGTCTGCTGATAAACAGATAAAGACACGGTCT
Organism: Buceros rhinoceros silvestris; assembly: GCF_000710305.1. Taxonomy (NCBI): domain Eukaryota; kingdom Metazoa; phylum Chordata; class Aves; order Bucerotiformes; family Bucerotidae; genus Buceros; species Buceros rhinoceros. The sequence continues at coordinate 26,981 of NW_010390917.1, read as the reverse complement.
TTGCCCGCTTAAGTCAAACACGTTATCTTACAGATATGCAGAACTCTCTCTGCAAAGTAATACCACATGTTAAGGACTTTCTGCAAAGATGTTTAAATTACAAAAAATCATTATGCTTAGAGATTCTTTGACATCCTCAGTGAGTTCTATGATGCCTGCATATGGCAGCTTCATTAATTGCTCAGACTGGGAAGAGTGATGCATGGATGTCCTACTAGGCTTCAGTGCAGCAGCTTTAGGTTTTACAGACCTGGAAGCCACAATGAATTGCTTTCAAAGTATACACTACTGCTAATGGGTGAAGCACACAAGTTTCTATTGTGATAGTCCAGGTAAGAAGATGATTTCCCTCTTAGGGATCCTAGAATTAACATGAAAGGGAAATCAAATGCACTGCACTGATCTACTATTGCAAAATTCCCTAGGGAGTTTATAATTTAAACGATTGGAATTGCTTAGGGATCTACAAAGCTAAAGAATAAAAAACCTGCTGTAGTTAGCCCAGGGCCCCAGCCTGAAAGTCGCAGTTCCATCTTGCACCCTTCCCTCAAATGGGTGTGAAGTGGGGCTAAAGGGAGGCAGCCTCCAGCTGTGCAGGAGAAGGAGATGCATTTCTTCAGCGCCTGATGTTGAGACTGAGGATCAGATTAGGTGTTCAGCAGAACTGTGGTCCTCAAAGTAAAAAAAATCACAATAAGATAACAAAGATAACACAGGAATGAGCCAATGCCAACAAAAGACAAATCATCTCCTGACCAGGAGGGGTGGGCATGGGAGGGGTGAAAGTGGGATGCCTGAAGGTAACCTAAGACTAATTAGCATCATGAAAAATCACACCCCTGGGTGGAGACCTAACATGCTAATGTCAGATCTCCTCTGTATAGTGAATAAGCCATTCATTGGAGCATGCACAGAAGAGCATTAGTTATATAATGGAAAGGTGACCAATGAACAAGTATTGTGCCACTTTGTCATAAACTGTATAAAATTCCACAACTCCTCTGAAGACTTGTGCTAGATTTGTGAATTATTGCCTGGCACCACCTTCTGTATTTAGAAGGTGGATCTTGACCCTGTGTGGTCATTGGCTCCTGCACACTGGGCATGAACATAAACCCCAAATGAGGGACACAGTTTCTGGCAACCCAGATGGGATCTGCAAAAAACCTTGCCCAGTCCAACTCATCGAAATCACTAATATATGGACAGGATGCCTGAGACCAATAACGGTGTAAGCAAAACCTTTGTCTCGTAATAGGTCAGCACAGGAAATTGAATTAAGTGCAGTAAAAGCCTTACTATTGGTGGAAGGAAAAATACTTAATGTCTATACAGACTCTAAGTATGCTTTCAGAGTCCTACATGTTCATGGAGCTATCTGGAAAGAGCAAGCGCTGTTGTCAAAGAGTGGGGATCCAATCAGACATGGCCTGGGACTCTTACAATTGTTGGAGGTGGTACAGAAGCCTAAAGCTGTAGCTGTAGATCACGGTAAGGCCCACCAAAGGGTCAACAAAGATATAGCTAAGGGTAACAGAAGAGCAGATTTGATGGCAAAAGGTGCAGCAAAGAGAACTCTGAAGAAGTTCCAGAGAGCTTTAATCCCTGAAGCAACAGTTCCACTTGTCATCAAGATATACTACAAAGGAAGTCCAAATGGCAGGACAGTTAAAGTGTAAAAAGTGAGAAAACAGGTAATGGAGATCTCCCAATGAAGAAATTCTAATAACAAAATAAATGACTGAACATACGCTGAAAGATCTGCATAAACGAACACACTTCGTAGCAGATGCCATGATAAATAGTATAAAGTGCTTTGCAACAGGGCCCAAAATGCAAGCTGATCAGGTGGTGGAAAGATGCCCTGTGTGCTCTGCAAATAACCCCCAAATCCACCCAGGAGAAACAAAGAAGCCTGGAGAATAATGGCAAATAGATTTTTCAGAATTACCCAGAAAAGGATTCTATTGATACTCATTGGTGATACTGGACACTTTCACTGGATGGCCAGAAGCCTTTCCTGGCTGAACCCACAAAACTAGAGAAGTTGTAAAAATTCTGCTTAAGGAAGCAATTCCCCATTTTGGAATACCCGAGGGACTTTCTTCAGATAATGGGTCACACTTTGCATCTGACATAGTCCAAGGACTACTGAAGATATTAAAAGTTAAGTGGGACTTACATACAATACGGAGACCACAATCAACCAAGCCAAGTAGAAAGAATGAACCAGACATTAAAGAAACAATTAGCCAAAATTTGTCAGGAAACTCAACTAAAATGGCCAGAAGCATTACCAATAGCTTTGCTAAGAATTAGCATAGCTCCTAGGGCCATGGAGAGTGTTAGCCCATTCACATTATTGTATGGTACCCCATGAACAAGCTGGTGACAGAAGACAGTCAAAGGGGGAAAATTGGGTTAGGCAATATTTGTTGTCTTTGTCCGCTGTGTTATCCTCTCTCCCCGGGTACATTCAGGAACAGTTCCTTTTGATGTTCCTGTACATCCATTCTTACATGGACATTGAGTGCTAGTAAGGACTTGGAGATAAGAAACCGTAAACAAAAAGCGGAAAGGTCCATACATTGTTTTGTAAAATACCCATACAGTAGTCAAAGTGGAAGGAATCAAACCATGGTTCCATTACGCTTGGGTGAAGGCCATACCAGAAAAAGATGACCAGAGCACCTCACCACAAACAGGTGCAAAGACAACTCTGTGCTCATTGGCTCCTGCACACTGGGCACAAACGTAAACCCTCCTTGAGGGACAACAGAACCACACTGAAGGATGGGTGGGTGGGGGAGAATTGGCAAGAAAACAAACGTATATTAGAAAATTTTTTTGGATGTACAGTGTATATTGAATCTTAAGAGCAAGATGTTTCGGTCACAGCTGGATCTTGGCTTCTTTCCAGATTTGCTGAACTAATTTGCCAGAGGAAGGCTCTGCAAATGTAACTTCTGTGTTAACATTAAAGGCACTTCCAAACACCAACAGGAGAAATCATGTTAGGTAACACCCTTTGTGATTGTTAGAATTGATTGTAAGACACTGTAAGTTGACAGAGCACTGCTGAAATTTTGTGATCTGTTTTTCATAGTATAATCTTATCAACATCAATTAGATAAATAGGTAATGCAGAAGTTATTCATCTTTGATTTCCAGTGCCAGAACATAAAGAAAAGACCCCACACAAACCTCTTTCTTACATCGCAGTTTGTCATCTTTCTTTCCCGCTTAGTGTTTGTTTCGTCTTGTAAAGATAATTAGGGTTCATAAATCCTTTCAGCAACAGAGTTAAATGCTCTTGAAGACATACGTTTGTCACTGTGCCTATCAAATAGAAGCTAGTGACAGGGGAAAAAAGGAAACTAAAATTTATGTGAAAGTGACAATTTTAGAGAGGTTAGCTTTTTTTTCCCTGTCTTGGAGGTTTCCATAATAAACATTTTCCCACATGAGTCAACTAAGACAGAGCTTTATTTTTTATATTTATAAGTTCTTAATCTCTGGAGTATTTTGTAATGCCAAATAGCTGCAGCACAGAATGCAGTGCTAACTGCTAACTGCAGGGCCTGGTGTTTTAAAAGTGCAAATGAGAAGCTAACAAATTATTAACCGGTCATAACACTACTTTGATTTCTGCAGAAAATATTGTAGCAAATGACAAAACAAAAATTGGACATGAGTAAGAGCCATTCCATTCTTGTCACGAGATCTCGGAGCAGCCTAGTCTCTTCAGAGGACTGCTAGAGGGCCTTGTCCATAGAGAAGCAGTGATTTGTGGTCGATGTCACTGAGGATAGCAGAGCTTTCCATGTTTAACATAGTGCTCTCCTAAGCAAGACTGGAAACTGTGGTTAAGGGAATACTAATAACATATAGTTCTATACAGCTTTTCATACACCTGTCTGTCTCTCAAGAGTGTTTTTCAGTGTTAAAATGTTTACATTTGCAGAGAAGATTTCAGCAAGTCTCACCTGTATCCATATTTGATGTTTCAGTAATGATCTGAGTGACACAACAGGCAACATATTTATTAACTATTGAGATGATCCCATTCAAGGAAGGATTGGATTTGTGGCAGAAGACAGCAGTGAGTTAAAATGATCCTTTGACAAACTGGAGAACAGGTCTAAATAGGATTTTTGTTGATAGGACATTTCTTCACCACTAAACTTTTCCACCAGCTTCCCCTGCCACCTTAGATTGCTGGTGGTAGAAGTTTTGAAGTTCTGCTGTTTCTCCTCTGTTTTTTTCTTTGACACAAGTTACAAAAAGGCAATTTAACTCAAACTGCTATTTTCCTTGCCAGGAACTTTGTCCAAGTTTCATTGCATTGTCATCTCAGCAAGCCATTTAAAAATTTTTTTTTATTTCTCTGCTATTTTTTTTTTCTCACTATTGCTTCTTTCCAGGACAGAAAACCAGTCTAATCCCTTCTGCTGTCCTCAACATGCAAATTCCCTAGCAAAAGGGATGAGATCTACTGGTAGAACTGTCTGAATCTTAACTTTTTGCAGCTTGTTTTATGTGCCAGATTGACCTGGGCAGCTATTTCAAGACTGGCAGTAGCCAAAGTCTATTTGGAGGACGTCTAAATTGCTTGTTTGCTTGACCAGCTAGCTATGCTGGAAATGGTCAGTAACTAAATGAATCTTCTGCTATAAAGTTTAAGATGATGCACAAATTTTGCAGTAAAATTACTTCAGAAGACCAATGTTTCTCTTTGGGTTTTGTTTTAAGCTTAGAGCAGTACATAACCAGGTATTTTGACCATACTGGTGCTTCTGTTTTCTTTCTAATGACTCTCTCCATCACCAAAGTCTCTTAAAAGAGTTTGTGCAGGTTGCAGGTGGAGAGACGCAGTCTGCCCAGCTGGTGATATGAGTAATGCAGTGGGCCACAGTGATTTAGCCCTTTTAAGGTGTTCAACAGTTAAAGTCTCCAGAAAGAAACTGCTGGGTACTCTAGCTTCAAAACAAGGGGAAGCACGAGGGATGGAAAATGAAGCAGCCCTCTTCTTCCTCCCCTAAGCCTGAGTTTGGATTAAACCACTAGTTTTTCAGAGCTCCGTTCGGTCGTGTTTTAAATGTAACTTTTCTGTTTTCAAACCTGTCTTTTTTCCCTAAACTACTAAATCAGCTGTGAAAGGCAGAGTTGTAACTTCATTTGCACTCAAATAGTCTCCTGACCATTTATGGCCTGTTGATTGAAGTTTATTTGTGGTAGCAAAGATAACATGTTTACTGTCTGATCTGATCCCTTTGTCCATGTTAATTGCCATTTACATTAAGGGCAAGTTTTGGTGAATGAGATTTCACTGCCCATCAGGGCACCTGTACATGTTTGCAGATAGAGCCAAGGGCACAAGAGTTACCCCTTGGTAGTGTCCCAGTGTTGTCTTTGGCCCTGTCCATGACAAAGGGCATGTAGAAAATTAGTGACTGCTAACTCATTCATTCAAGATAGCTGCTGTTGTGGTTATCCCAAACAGAGCTTCTAACTGTCTGAATTCTTCAGGTTCGTGATGTTTTCAGAGAACTAGTAATTTCTCACTGCAAGGACCACTTCTGTCAGACTGATCTTGGTGATTAGGAAGACACCTGTATCTGGAAATCTCTCCATGTGAATAAGTCATGGTTGCTTTGACAGTGTCTTTGGTCAACCCACGGGGCTCCTAGGATTATCCAGGTCAAGGCTATCTTGGCACTTACCTGCCAGTTTGCAAGTTCACCAAGAAAGTGCAGGGATGATGAAATTTTTCTGGATTTTATTGGATGCAGTGTACTGACTGTTTTTATGCAGGGATGAGATCTGAGAACAAAACAGAGGAGCTCTTTTCTTTATCATTATTTAAAGTGGGTTTACCTAATATGGTCTCCAAGGTACTCTAAGGATCTTCTCAAATGCATTGTTGAAAGTATTTAGCCATTCATATAATCTGCTACTTACAATTCATCTTCCTTAAAGATTTTGAACTGATTTTTTTACCTTGTAGACTTCCAACACAAATACAGAAGATGAAAATTTGCCTCGTATTTCTAAGGTTTGCTCAGTAAGTCTGTTGTGCATGCATTTGTCCTAGTTTAAGCACACTGAATATCAGTCAAGAGTCCTACATTCATAATGATTTGACTATATTATAAAGATTCTTTCTCTGTGTAGCACTTACCACCATTCTTGGATTTATCTGCAGAAAGGAATTAACAAAGTAGTTCCTGTGTTGCATGGTTTGAAAGCATAGGTGTTTGCAGTACTTAAACATGGCTTTTGCTGTGGGATTTTGTTTTCACTGGAAAAGCTGGTAAACTTGAGGGCTTGTTTCATTTGAAAACCTTTTGTATTACTATCAATTCTAATTACACAAGTTTTAAGGCCTTTCAGGAAATGCGTTCTGTAATTGGTTAGTGCTTGAAAGTAATTGTTTTGTTTTTCTTCTGTGTGCTGTGTACTTTCACAGTATGAGAACTAGATGCAAATTTTTGGTGTTGACCAAGTCATTTTCTTTATGTAAAGGTGATTTATTATTGCTGTTGTTATTTATTCTGAATGAGGTAGGGTAGAGTATCTGATTTTCATATTTCTTCTGCGGAGAAAATTGAGTATTTATAATTTGTAATTTTTTTTTTTTTTGGTCTAATTTCTCAAATTTCCCCTCTCTTCTAAATTCTCTAGTCTGGGGGTTGGAAAATAAGTCAGAAATATTGACTTTTTTGATCTGTTGAGTTTGTTTTTATTTCTAGATACATTTTAGTTTTAACGGAAGCTTAGAAAAGATACAAACTTTACAATTATATGATAGTTCTTCCTGAAGACGTTATCTGATGCTCTTAACTCTCATCATGGAGGTGGAATGCGTACTGTTCTATCCTAGCTGAAAGAGAAATAACTCCTTTTTTTCTGGGATTTGTTCTTTTTAAAAGGGAAAAAATGAGGTTTCTTCTGTTTAATATCTGACTCAGTAACAAGTATTTCATTTACTCTTTGCCTGTTTCTAAGTTTGCAGTCAACTCTCCAAGCCAGATGGAGAAGCATTTTTTGAGCAAGTGTACTCACAGAAGAAATCTTGGGAGAGAGTTTAAAAAACTTTTGTGCCTAAAATATTCAGAGATGGAGGGCGAAAAGGGGGCAAGAATATGAAAACACCTGGCTCTCAGCTAGAAGTTTTACCTAAGCTTATAAAAACTTGTAAACGAGATAGATAATAAGATGTGAAATACAACCTAAGGAGTTAGAAAGCAGAAACCAAGTAAAAAATGCTCAGTGATTTTTATTTTAAAGTATACACTCATTTTACCAAAAACCCCCAAACCAAAACAAAACCAAAAGCCAAAAAACCCCAATGCAACTACACAGCCTGAGTGATTTTTAGGGGAGATGATTTCCCCCACACACACTGTTCATGGAAATTTCCATGAAAACGGAGGCTTTAACTGGAGGCAGCTTGTGACAGGTCAGTTTTTACCTAGGTAAATACATATAAATATGTGTATTATAACTAATTTCAAGAAATTTAACTAGTGACTCTGTAGAAACTAAACATAGGAAAAAATATAACATAAAATTTTGACATATAACAAATATAAATTTTGAGCCTTAATAGATTAAGGCTTAATCTAGTGTTGGCTAAGGGAAGGTTGTAGGACTGTAAAACTGTATTAGTTGTTCTGTTAAAACTTAACAGATTAATCTTGTAAGGGAAGGCTGACCAAATTCACTTAAAAACTATGTTTAAAAGTGCTGTTTAAATGGAACTTGCATCACAGAGGGAAAACAGACAGTTGGTCTTTAAATGTCTCTGCTAGAATTGAGTCTGATCTTCCTTGTTATTAAAAAAAATAAGGGTGGGAAAGGGTTTAATTTGAATTTAATTCGTTTTAACAAAAGGTAAAATCTTAGTGAAGATGCTGTGAAGAGTAGTTGCTATATGATTAAAGAGACTGAGAAAGGCAGTACCTCCTTGTGTAAAATTTGACCTGCCATGTTAAATGGGATAATTACAAATTGTGTTGCCTTCAGTAGGGCTTCACTTCAAGTTAGTTCAAGTTAACTAAGACAAGTTAAGTTCCTCCTCCATCCTCCTTGAGTAAGGATAAGTGCTTGGTTTATAAAAATAAGAAATACTTAGAATCATTTGGACTAAAATGAAGATGATCGGGAGGAACTTTGCAAGGGTGATTTGCAATACTACTTTAAAATCTTAAAGGAAATACTGCCTTTAAAGCAGCACAAGAAGATAGTGACAAAATTGCTTCAGAATAACCACTGTTCTTACTAGGAAAAAAAATACAAACTGGTTCTGCTAGGAATTTAGTAATGTTCACTTTCCTGTTTGATAAGAAGGGTTCTTTTACTGCACTTGATGTCATGCTATTTCACTTCAGATTTCGGGTAAATGCTTCATAACGGACAAGTAAGTCCAAATAGGTCCTTTTTTTCCCCAAAAGATATCTCACTTTAATTTAATATGAGGAACATTAAGATCACAGCCTTTTTTCTGATGGGGCTGTATTATGGTTCCAGCATATGTAAAACTGCAGGAAGACAGACATGATGTATTTTTCTTTCCTCTTAGGAAATGTTCTTTTCTGAAACAATATGAGAAGAGGATAACCGGTCTTCAATAGTCATATTATGTATTCAATCCATTCCCTAAGAGTGCCTGTATTTTTACTTTTTAAATGCAAATGCTACATTGCGTAATGAGCAGCATGTTTAAGCTGTTCTCAGAAGTTTAGCATGAGTTTTCTAAATTTCTGCAGAGTACCTACAGAGAGCTTTTAAAGATCTGGTGTTTGGAGAAAGCAAACGAATAATGGTCAGAATTGCTGTTTATCTGAGTAATTATGTTTTAAGTTAAATTGACAAAGTGGAAAGACCAACTGTATGAAATTGTCAGTGTCCCATGTGGTGACCATATGTTAACTAACGGAGGAGGCCCACAAATACAGATGTCTTTGCATAGCTTCTCTCTAATAGAGAACTAGAGAAAAAAAGTACTTGGTATTAGCAAATTCGCACATTGCTAGCAGAGAATAAAATGCCAGACTAGCTTGAATTTGGAATGTTTTCCAGCTTATTTTTGCACTTCTGATTGCTTTCTGGGTTCTGATGTGCTTGATTTCTGGCCTATTTGTTTCACATGATTGTGTTTGTAACTAACAGTTTTTCTTTGTTTTAGAGTATTCTTCTGTCACCAGGTATTCAAGAAACTAGACTACTTGAACATAGTGTTGAGTACCATGTAATAATTTTTTTTTCCTTGAGACGTATATCAGGTGCATAATCATACTGGAAAAACATAAAAAAACTCCTGATAAACTTCTACTGATGAAGGAGTTGTGTGCCTTTTCCCGTAAATCCTGTATAGGAAGTTAACTTTCAGGAGACTCAAAATGAAAATCAGACAAAAAAAAATGTGAAAAAAAATTATTATTTTTTTTTTAAGTCACAGTGGGCCAAATAAAAGCAATTACCACTGAATTTGGTCCTAAAGATGCTTTTTGTGCTGCCATCTGTTTTCATCAGAGGAGAAATTAATTATCTCGTATTTGTATTCTTCACTATGCTATCTCTTCTTTTTGTGATTGTGTTGATGCAAAATAGGTTTAATGGACAATTTTTTGGGTTTCCAGGTGTGTTCTAGCTGTTAAAAGAAGCATACCGAAGCCTCCCCAAAAGATGCCTGATTTTAGTTCAGAAAGTCTCACTGGAAAAATGTATAAACATTCATGATACCTCATGATTGACAAGTCTGGCTCTTGCCATATGGTCTTAAAGTCCTCTGGGATCATTTGGTGCTTTCTCTAGGAGGGACAGTTTGGCCAAAACTCAGCAGATAAGTAACAGTAAAACTCAGAGAAAGAAGTATAACACTCATCTACTTCAAATTACTGCTATTCATCTGCTTTCACTCTAAGTTTGTCTAAGAGTTTGCTGTAACTGTCCCTGACTTTCTTGGAAAGATATTGTGGAGGCAGGGAATACAGGCTAAAAAACGTTAGAGTTTGGTATGGTCAGCAAAATACTTGCACTTTACTGTAATCCCTTTTACCTGCTGAGAAATATACAAAGAAGATACATGAAAAAATTCTGTATTATACACCCTAGGAAAGGCCTTATGTCTGGGAAAGGGCAGAATTCTGAGGATAAACATGTCTTTTAAGTTGCAATTGCAGCTGTCTTAAGTTTCAAAGTAGACAGTTCCAAAGGCTTAAGAAAATAGATAAGCTTTAATGATGCCCTAATGAGCCAATAGACACACACTGTCTTATGAATAGGACAGGAGCAGGGACAGTATCTGTCTGAAAGGATCTGTCACATACTTTGCTAACTGTCAAATCCTGGAATTTATTCTGGAAACAGATTATTGATGTCTTTATAGTATTTCACGCTGTGGAATACATTACTGGTATTTAATGTCCTAACTAGAAAACTCCTACAGACACATGTACAAGAGTAATACACCCTCCAACGTCTAACAAAATATGTGGTGGTCCACATGAAAGATGCTGGATCTCATTCTTGTGAAGGGAAACACTGCATTTAGAAATGCTTTGTTCTGAAAACAGAGACACAAAAGATCTTTTAATGGTTTGGGACATTGGTTACAACATTGTGTTTACTACTGAAGGTTTAAAGGATATGGGTGTACTGCTTGATTCATTATTACACATATAGTAATATGGAGTGGAAAATGATGTGTGGCCTGGAAAGCGAGGCCCAGCAGCTACGTGTGATAACTACTTAAGAAATAAGAGTAATGGTCCTTTAATCCAATGTTCCTTGAAGCACAGTAATCAGAAGTTAAGAGTGTAATTATCTTCATTATATCCACTCATTTGGTTTATTCCCAAGGTCTGTGGAAAAAGACTGCTAGAAGTGTAAAACATTGACTGGACAAGCAACATTGGGTGCTAGGAATGACAGTAAAACTAAAACTTGACAGAGTTACAGCAACACAAAGGATTGACTACATGCAGGCTGTGGGGGAGACTGGGAAATAAGCAGCTGGTAAAAGTAAAGCAAAAAATAAGTAGAAGTAACTTTCTCTAGGAAGTGCCAATTTTCAGTCTTGTTGCTCATCTCTAGAGTAGCAGCTTTGTCAGTTGTCTGCACTGATATCGTTTTCCTTTGGGAAGCCTATAAAACTTCGCTTGTCAATCTCCTTTGAAATGATGTGGTGTTGAATATCAAAGGGAATAACCTTTTGCTTGCATTGGTCTCTGATCTGCCTTACTATCGCATTCCCTATCTTTTCCCAGTTCTCTGCTCCTTTGACAAGGGATGGCAATCATCTATTTTATGGTTTGCAGGGGGGTCACAATACTTGTATAGTTCTGTTTGAAAAGCACAGTCAAAATAATCATGAGTTGGATCGTAAGGAAAAACCCCTTCTTTGACCAATACATGAGAACTTCATACAAGGAAGCAGAATGAGTTTGTGTCAACTTGTTTTGGTAAAGTTCTGATAGTGCTGAAATCAGCTGACAAGGATTTAACACCCCACCCCACCTCCCAAAAAATGGATAAAAAAAAAACAACTTCAGTTGAAATCCTGAGTGAATTTCTGATTTTTCCGTCACAATTACATAGACACTGGGTGCTCTATACTGCTGAGAATTGCAGCTGAGGTTTCAAGTGATGTGGGAGCAGGGTGGTACTCATCATTCAATGTTTCACAATTTATAGGGGGAAAAAAGAAAGTTCTTAAGATTCTGACCTTTAACTATGGGCAGGCGAAAAAATATATGGCAATGTAGAAATTTCATTTTAAAACAGAAAACTTGCTAGGGTTTGAGTGTGTTTAAAGATGAAGTAGAGTGTTTTGTGTAACCTGAACTATGTGGCCTTTGGTTTTCAATTGTATTCATGGATGCCAGGGCAGCTTTTCAGTTCCAAAAGAATACCATTGTCCATTCTTCAGGAAGAATATTAGTTATTGCAGTAAACGTATGCTCAAATGCCAACCTCAGAATGGGGTCTTAAATTAAGAGAATTATGATGTTTTTTCTTACTCTAGCTGCCTAAATACTTGTGGAGTCTCCTGCATGAATCCACACTGCTCATTTCTGCAGTCAAAGGAATGCTGCTCTGAAAAAATGAAACACTAACATCAGAGTATTTGCAAACCTTACATCTTTTCTTGCCAAGAGTATGAGTCAGCATACAGAATGCTTGAATGACTGCATAAACCTGGAAATTGGAAGATTAATCTTACAGCTGGGAGGGGAGAGATTTGGAGGTCAAAATGGAAACAATATCATATGATTCAATTCATCATTATGTAGTACAAAAAGTGGCCTAATAATAGAGTGAATACTATAAATACTGTTGTAACTCTTGTTGATTTTGCTGTTTCTTCTCAAGAAAAATTTCTGTAGCTTACATATGTTATGAGAATCTTTGACACTATTTTCTAAAATATAGGTTTTGATGTCTTAGTGTATCTATAATCTTGCAGTAAGCTGTTTTTTTTTCTTCCTTCCCTAGTTTGACGTCATAATGTTATATAAGCATGCCTAATTTAGAGGGAAAGTTAGCCTATCTGTTGCATTTCCTTGGCTTCGTTGGTTTTGAGTTTTTGGAAGGTGATTTGTCTTTCTTTCAGTTTTGTACTTCCTTGTAGAAGACTAATGTACCATCTATAAATCTAAAATAACTTATAATGACAATATCAAATATGTAAATATTAGGTCTGACATTTTCTCAGGTACTGAGCCTCTGTAATAACTGCTGTAGCTGATGAGTTTTGAAAGCTCAGTATTTTGGACTTTGAAGCCGGTTTTCCCTGTGTGTCCACTTCACATATTAAAGCCTGGAAATACTGTCAGAAAACTGGGTATATGAGTTAGTACGTCCTTGCTCCAGTAGTCTACAGGTATTGTACAAGCCATTTCGAGTACTCTTACGTTAGAGTATAATTGTAATTTGATTTCGCTAGTAACTATGTCAAAATTTGTATTTTCTATATGTCTCTATTTAATAAATAAAGTATTCTTGGTTCATCAAATGTTAGCACTCCTGCTGAGGAGACCTGTAGAGCTATATATTTTAGCAGGTTTACTAAAACGCAATTGTTAATTACTTAGACCTGTCTACTGGAAAATTGTTCCTTTATCAGAAATCAATATGTGTCACTGGTAGCGCGTTTTCAGAGGTTTGTGGAAAACTATGAATCCACAGAAAGCAAGATTCTAAACATCAAATGTTCTGGCTTTCCTGTACCTCAGAAATATGTACAGATTTCAGTCTCCAAGTCCACTGGTTTGTGAGCCCCATGTTCTAAATAACTCTGTTCAGGGCTGCCTTGGAGCTCAAAAGCCTCCAGGGTTAGATGTTGTGCCTGCTTGGGTTCCCCTTCTTACATGTGTTTCCCTGGTTCTTTCTAGACACTGTCTTGTGGAAGTTGGAGTTGGATTAACTCCAGGATCTAGCGTGCGTTTGATGGAACAACCATCCTGTGAGATAAAAGGATAAACACACATTCTTGGACACAGCCAGAGCTAGAGTGTGGTTATGGCCCTGAGCAGCCTAATCTAACACTGCAGTGGACTCTTTTGAGCAGGAGGCTGGATTAGATGTTCTCTGGACATCCCTTCCAACCTAATTTATTCTGTAATCCTATGATCCTCTCTAAATTTGCACCAGGAAGCATTGGAGTACCAGCTTCCCATATTGACGCTGCAGATGTTGTCTTGGACTCCTCAGC
>NW_010390917.1:12828-13153 GCF_000710305.1 Buceros rhinoceros silvestris | reverse complement strand
CAGGAATATGTGTGGGAGAGCGTAGGTCTACAGCTTTGGCAGCTTGGAGCTTATAGCTGAGGATGGGTTCTCGGTTATGGCATTGTGGCTTAGTGTTATGTCTACTGCCTTTGTGGAGGTAAAATCCCTTAATTTCCTCGCACAATTGCAACAGTTGACATAATTTTGTATTTTAAAGCAGCTAACCAGAACAGCTTTCTTTTCAGAATTAGAAAGTTTCCACAGATGTAATTCTGCTTACCAAAAAAAAAAAAAAAAAAAAAAAAAAAAAAAAAAAAAAAAAAAAAAAAAAAAACCACCGACAACTAAAACAAAACTTTTTTTT
>NW_010390917.1:0-12777 GCF_000710305.1 Buceros rhinoceros silvestris | reverse complement strand
AAAAAAAAAAAAAAAAAAAGACAAGAATAGAAAAAAGAAAAGAAATCCACTGGAAATTGAACTAAACCTTTTTATTCTAAAAAATGACTGCATTTCTTACCAAGCTTATATCAATCCTGGTGAATCAGTGATGATATAAAGTGCTTTATATCAGTCATCTACTGAAAGACCTACACTAGATTTTCTCTATACTTTTGCTACCATTTTTATTATGATTCAGGCAAGAATTACATCGGTTAACCAAAGATCTTAATCTTGTAACGACTTTTTTTTGAGGAGTACAGTTGTCTGGGTGCTTTTTTCTGCATTACTTGTGCAGGTTTCTTTGATTTTGTTTTTCCTTGAAGAAATTAGTTGAATTAGTAGTTCATCATTGCCATAATCCTGTTTTTTCTCTTCTGTGAATTTGAGAACTTGAGATAAACTCTAACTTAGAGATAAACTCTAACTATACTACTGCTAAACATTAGGTTTCTGTAACCTGATGTTATGGCAGATAAAACATTTTTTGAGAGTAAAAGAGCCCAAAATAAAACCCTTAGAAAACATGTTTGTACTTAAAAATCTATTAGTAGCCATGTATATGCTGTGAAAGTCATTGTCAGTGTTTGAAACCTCTTTTTTATTTCCTCCTTGGTATGTAACTTAGAATTTGTCTGGATAAGGGATGAGAGACAGAGCTTTATCATTGGTATTTGTGCTTAACTATAAATTAATGACGGAACATGTCTCAAAATGGAACTGAGGTTTGTACAAGGCAAATGCAGCTAAGTATAACTAATTCCTCATATTTTATTACTACTGTTTCCCTTTCTTATTATCCTTACTTTAGTATTAAATACAATACAGAGATTAGCTTAAGCAACTGAGAGAGGATGTAGTAGCTGTGTACAGCTGTGTTTTTCTTGCTTGCCAGGTTCTTTCCCTTTGTTACAGTTTTAGTTTCCAACAAACAGTTACAGCCTGAGTAATTGTAACCTCTCACTGGTATTTCTTTTCATGTTTGTTTCCTGCAATAAAACAGCTTTAATTCCATTCATTTATTCAGTCTGACGGGTGGGTAGCATCTTCCAGCATGAGAACGAGTAAAACATCTTTTCACTGGAAGCCTTGCAATCTAGGTAATTCTATTTATTTTAGTATAATAAACAACTAATCTATGGTCAGACACTGCCTGGAGCCTCTTTTTATTTGCAGTGTTAGAAGACATCTTATACGGTTGCTATGTGTCTCAGATAGAGCCTTGCAAGTCTTGAAAAAGACTCTGAGCCAGAAACAAATATAAAATCAATTTTGCAAGAGGTCCTTCCCTTCTGGAAATGTTGCCATTTATCTGGGCTCCTTATGTGAATTGTCACATGTAAGTAAACCCTGTCAGTAAGCTGACCATCAAAAGAAAGTAATCAAAAAAGAAAAGATGGGAGATCAATGTAACTGGCAAATTGAAAGTCTTTGAAGTTAAATAGCCAATACTGGCAATTTAGGAAATGTTGATGCTGACATAATCGTGTCTTTTCAACGATAAGTGATAAGAGTTATATTGTTCCTTAGCTTTTTCAGAGCTGGCTGATACCTGACCTTGAAATTACCTGTCTCTAGCAAAAGCTTTCAAATGAATCCCCTTGAAATGAGTAGGAATAAATCTACTTTCTAAAGAATTGCTGTATTGTTGATGACTCAGATTCACAACAAAAGATCACACAGGCCTTGCTTACTTGACCAATTAAAGAAAAAATGGTCATCATCCCTTGACTGCGTCCCATCAGTCAATAGTTGGGCATCACCAACTGATTTTAGTCCATTTTGGAGTGAAGACCTGAGACCTAGTCTGCGAAGCCTCAATAGATCTAGTTTCCCCAGCCTGGATAATGCTTTATTTACTCTTTTGGTGAGATGAGCTGGCTGTTGACTGTCAGATCACACAGGTCTCCGGCTGGTGGTCATCCTCCAAGCTGTGATGGAATAGGGTAGCCACTTCTTGTGGGGACTTCTTGTGCTGATACTGGAAAGATGAAAGCCTTTTTGGCCCCTGTCAATCCAATTTCCTGGGAAAACTGCCTCCCTCTGACCAGAGCAGGCAGTTATTCTATAATGTTATCCATTTCCTCTTAACACCTGTGGCAGGCTGGTGAGTGAGTGTTTCAGGAAGGAACTGGGTTGTCTGCAGGTAGGTTGAGTAGAGCAAACTCACCTCCTTGCCAAATTGTCTTTTACTACTTCCAGATAGAAAAATAGGGAGTAAGGGCACTTCTGCTTGGAAATATAGAGCCCCTTCTGCATCTCTTACCTGGGTGAGAAAATTTCCCACCTGGCCACCAGGTGGGGGCATTGCTAAGATATTGCTTAACTGGCAAACATATATATCATTTGCATGTAAAAAACACCTCCTCTGTCTTTTATTCCACATTTTTCTAAATATTGCACACACTATGACAAATGAAATGCCTAATCATCCGCTAATTTGGTATAAGGAAAATACCCTTAAGAAAACACCTAATAACTTGGTAAGAGTTCAAAAGATTGCTGCAATTATAAAGGCAGGTTTCCATTTTTTTTTTTTAAGCTTTCTGGATGTTGTTTCTTGTTTTTCATTCCTACTTCCCACTATTGGAGATAAAAGGCTGGATAGATGTTTTTTCCTGTATCAGTTTTATTATTAGTTTACCAGATGCTGCTGTGGTAAGCATTACAAAAGCCTGCCTCTTACTGCATCTGAAAATACAGTGTAGGTTGTGTTCATCATTTGATAGCCACCATCCATTTTCATGATAGGTTAAATTATCTCATTATGTTTCATGAACAAAATGTGTTTGATTCTGTTTTGATTTTGTTCTTAATCCTCTAAGGCAGCTGAACAATTAAGAAAATTCTTTACAAGCTTAAAAAAAAATTAAAAATGTATTTACATTTAAAAGTTTGTTATACTATGAGGAATCGTTTTTTTCCATTTACAAAGTGTAAATGGTATTTACAAACTGTAAACCTGCAAAATCATGGTACTTCAAGGATGTAAATGTACATAGTGTTCTGCTAGATTGAAACTTTCAAAATGTAACTTTGAAGTAATAAATTATGGATTCTTACATTAAATAGATAATTACTTAGGGTGTTTTCTAAAGATTTTTTTCTCTTATTGAGCAAGACCTTTCTTAGAAAATATCTTATATGTGAATATATATAACTGCATGTTTCTAAATAACAAGTAATTTTTTTCCTTAGTGTAAAAAAAATAATGAATAAATGGAATAAAAGAGTTCATTTACAGAACTGTGATGTTACTTAGGTAGAAGCTGGGCAGTTTTTAGGCTGACATTAATTCATACTGTGTCTGTAGTCTTTATCATGAGAGATAAGATAGAAAATGTCCTGTGGTTTGCTGACCTGATAAAGAGAGCATTTGATGAGAAGCAGTAGAATGAAAACAGATAAAATCTGCTTTATGGGTCTCTTTGTAGTGCTTCAATAAAGTAAAAAGGGTACCAAAAGATGCCTTTAGAATTGCTGGGGCTTAGGCTTTTTTTAAAAAAAGCTTCAGGTTCCCTTTTCTGCACTTCTTCAGACAAAACACAAAGTTACCATAGATCTTAGGTGTTATCATAGATCTTACATATCACCTACCCGTCTTAGTGCTTGTCAAAAGAGATAAGTGTTGTTATCCTTATTTTGCATATGAGAAAATTGAAGCAAAGGTGGATCTAGTTGTTAAAGTTAATTTTTGAAGGCTAGAGATATCTCTTTCAGTTTTTTTGAAAATACACTTATATTCCTTGTACTGAGCTGTATTCTCTTTCTGTGGTAAAAATGGTGAAATAAAACTTACTAAAAATCATGTTATTCTTGGGGGTCAGGTAGGGACAAATATGCAAATAACTTTTCTACATAAGGACTCAGTTTTTACTTGAAAACTTTCATGTCTTAAGAAACAAGTGGGGAAATTGAAGACATAGGCAGCTCTTTACCAATTTATCTTCCCACAATTTATCTTCCCACTCTGAGTAACACTGTTCAGAGTTTAGTCAAGCTGCCTTTCTATAATTTGCTTCTGCTCCCTCCTCAAGCAAGTTGTATTTTGCCTTTGAATTTCTGTTGTTGTTTTTAAATTTTAGCTACTTCACCCTTTGTTTTTGATAGAGACCCTGACATGGACAGCACATATGCACATGTGTGTGTCTAGATAATCAACATATATATGTTCTGTACCTGTCCTCTATGAAGGTGGCTGGGTTGCCATCTATGTAGTTAATCCTGCTGTCACTTTTTTTTTCTGTCATCACATCAGACAGGAAACTCTTATCCTGTTTACCTTTTGGCCCAGATATGTTATCTACATATATAAACTTGTGAAATGTTTTGCGAAATTTGTTAAATCTATGTCCTCAGAAAATATTTCCCCAGTAACCTTTCTGTATCTGGTAATGTATTTTGAACGAGTGGGTAAGGTACATTAGGCAAGGAGATACACAGGGCAAATAATGCAAATAGTTACACTGAGCTCTGTATCACAAAGTTAATAAGATGCAAATTTGTATTTATTCATATTATGACTTGTATATCTTACTTCTGAACTGTTTCTTCTGTCCTTTTTACTTGATGTTACAGGAGGAAAGATAAAAGCCCTTAACATGTAAGACAGAAGTTGATGATGTGATCTGCAGCCCATGCCAATGGTCCATAAGCCCTGTCTAATATCAAATCCTGAGATAATATTCAGGCATTGAAGGGGGCTGGGGACATACATAAATGAAATACCAGATAAGTAAGAAAGAAACCTAAGTGTAAGCAGTCATGCATTTCAGGTCAGAACGTACCAGTGTTTCAGGGGTGGTGTTGCTTAAGTTCATCCGACTTGACATTTTCCCTGCCGTCTACAAAATCCAACAGTCCAAAACCTCTACCTCTTTGTTTCCTGAACAGCAACTGTTAACTTCATTTTAAAATGACTATATTTTTCATTTTTATTTGTGCCTGAAGAGATACAAGAGGGGAAAGCCTCTTTCAGTTTCCCCTGACAGCTAACCGCTGTGCAGCACTGACTTGTCATCTACTGCTGGCTTTTCTGGAGAAGGCAGCAGTGCTCATCCTTGCCCTCTAACTCACTCTTTTTTTACTATGCACATGCTCCCCTTACCTGCTGTGCAGGTGGGAGACTGGATCATAAGAGAAAATACCTGACGGGAGAATGCAAATGACAGTGGTAAATCTAAAATGGGGTTCCAGTAGGATGAAGTACAATGTGCTTATAAATTTCCTCCCTCATTTTAGATATCCTTTGCTTCTGATTTTTTAAAGTGTATTTATCTCTGCCTTTTTTTTTTTCCTTGATGCCCCTCCTCTGGCACTTATTACTTGAAAAACCTCATTCCAAGAGCAGTTTATCTTGACTTCCCATGTGTTTGTGTCCTCTGGCTAGGTTTTCTGTTGTCTGAGAAGACATTTTCTGACCAAAGTGTTTTTTCTCTTGACTTTCAAGAAATATTTCTCATACTATGGGAAAGTTGAGCTTGTACTGTAGCCTGTGAAGTCACTTTCCACTGCTTAGGCACGTATCTTGAAAAAAGATGTAGGAACATAATGGTTGTAACATTTATTTGGCCAGTTTGAATGAAATTTAGCAATGAAGTTAGAAATGTCTTGGGAAAGAAACACTGAGGCAGTCTGCCTGCCTAGGCATTTGTTTCTAAGAGGCTAGTTTTAGAAAGATTTGACTTTTCTTAATTCTCTGTTGCAGCTGGCTCTGGCAGTTTGCAAAGTCTGAAGCAGTAATGGAGAGGGATTTTTTTTCTTCTCCCTGCTCCTGTAATCTCAGTGTCTTGGCCAGCTCCTGAATCCTCTTCTGTTCTTTTGAAAGACCATGCAGTATCTCAAGGTTTTAGGAGGCTGCTGTTAAGGATTACAGGACAGGGCTAAAGGACAACTGAATAAATGAGCCCTTCGACAGATCTGAGGACCCACTTGAAAATCGCCTAAATGAAGCTGCAGTAGTTGATAACACTGCAGGAGCACATTTAATGAGTACACAAATTAAAATCAGCAAATGAAGCTCAAACCAAAACTAAGGTGGCCAGGAGCTTAGGAAACCAGGAGAGAGGCAACCCCTTGGTGCATGAGTCACTTAATGGTTTAAGACTATGCATAAGAAACAGCGAGAGGTAGTGCTGTTCCACTGGCATGAACATCCTAGGTATTTACTGTAGACAAAATCTGCACCCAAAGTGCAGCAAGATTACTCTTGGCTAGAGACTGTTACAAAATGAAGCAAGATGTAACGAAGGAACAGGGGGCAAAAAAATTGGGAAAAAATTGGTTCAATTTTTCTTTGTCACCTTAGGATAGGGTTTAATTAAAAAATAATTCTAAAATTAGCTGACCGTATGTCTGAATTATTTTGCTCAGACAAAAATCACGGGAGGCGATTTTTTTCAGAGCTCTCACAGAGACGCAAAGACATGGTATTAGAACTTTTGGGAGGAGAGAAACAGGAAAAATAATAACTTTCTTTTTTTTCCCCCATGGACATTTCAAATGCCCAGAATAAGTATTTATGACACATGCAACTGTTCTTGAAATCAAAGGCTCATTAGAGCTGCAGATGAAGTCCTCTAATTAAATGGTTAGTGGTAACTTCATTTTTAACATTCTTTTTATGTTGATGTCCACAAACTGACTAGGTTAGGGTCCCTACATTGCCAGTGCTGTAGAGATCTAAAGCAGCCATCTTTCCTACAAAAAGCTGCCCTATAAAACCTATGTTTGCTGTTGAAGATATATTTTTTTCATCATCCAGACTAAAGAATCTACTAACACTGGATGACACTGTTATCACTTTTCATGTTTTTACTTTTTTCTCACTGGAAAAGCTTTGCTCTTGTCTTTCTGTTGCTAAGAGAAAAAACGCTGTTGCCAGGGAACAAGTGTCCAGCACATACGGATGTGTCCTCTGTCAGATGTCAAAAGCATTTCTCCTCAATTTTTTCATGTGTATGCAGGGGATGAGTCTTGCACATGAGAGAAAAGAAAGGTGGAATCGGCCAGCCTTGCTTGATGATGGTCAAAACCACCCTCAGATAATTCACATTTTAGCCAGCAGTGCTAATTCCAGCTCTTCGGGGGTTTTGTTTTTGTTTTTTCTCACAGCCCAGGCAAAGGATAAAACACCAGGTTTAAAACTGAATTTTGTTACTTTACTGACTTAGAAGTGAAGTCTGTTCTTCTATTTTAAAATCAATCTAGTGTTACATTGTTAGGACATGCAGAAAACCCTCAGGAAAAGAACAGCCCAGGGTTTGGCAGAGCCAAAGTTTGTTGCTCATAGATCTGCTCTTGAAACCTTGAGCATCCATTCCATTGCTGAGGGCTACCACGGATCCGTGACACATGTCTGGAGCAGCAGGCAGACATTCAGTATGTAGTCAGACTGTGCTTAGCTGTGCACCTGGCTTTTTTCCATAGCATAGGACTAAACCTTCCAGTTCACAACTTGAAGCCTTTTGGAGCTAGATGGCTGGCAACATGTTAAATGAAAATCTCCTGGGGGAGGAAGAGGCAGTCTCTGCACAATCCTATAGTCAGAGCTATGTATGTATCATGAGTTATCAGCAATATATTACTGGCATATGGAAAGAGCACCTCCGGAGTGCAGAATAATTCTCTTGTTCGTTACTGTCTTGTCATTAGACATCCTGTGTTAAGGATGCTCTGGAACAAGTTTTTGAGCCTTGCACTCTGTGTGGATTTATTTGCACATGATTCATCAGCACATTTAATAAAGAATTCAAAATATCGGTGCTTTTCAGGTTAGTTGATCCTAGTTTGTGGCTGCAAGCAACTTGGACAGAGGTTGGAAATTAAATGTAGTTAGCTAACACTTGGTTTCAGAAGTTTGCAATTGTTGAAGTTTTAAAAAGTTGATGAAGTTGAAAGGAAATGGATAAACATTATAGTTATAACAGCATTATTACTTACACCATTAGCATAAAAGTATACATTTGGTAGACTTTAGTATATTGGGATTTTGCCCTAGTATATAAATGGATTATAGACCAAAATTAGCATTTCTGCTGTCTTAGAAAAAGGCAGAAGCAGAAAGAATAGATATAGAAATAATGATGTACAGCTATGTGTTAGTAAGCTCTCTGCAAAGTTTCTGGATTGGATCGTTGAATGGGAGAGCTGCTACTGTAAGAAATGCTTCTAATCCTCTGGGCATCCACAGTTCATCATGAATAGAAGAGGGGAAAATGCTTGCATTTCTCCCAATTCATTCTCTCCATCCAGCATCTAGCCTAAGCCTAGCATTGGTCAGGAAACGACGAGAGAAAGGATCTGTGACTTTCTCGCATTTCTCTTTGCTGATGTCCAATCATAAGCAGATTTCCTTTTTCATTTTGCCTCTGAACCATTTTAAAATTTGTCTTCCTCGTATTTTTGTTTTGAGTATCAAAAACTAACTCGCTTCTTTGGGGGTCTTTTTTCTTTTATTTCTCAGAGTTGCACAATGCTGTACTGTGCTGGGGATCAGTCTCTGTGGTCCAGTGATGCTTTTTGGCTTGGCAGAGCAGTGCTGTGGAGAACTAGTCCAAGTCTGAAGTCAGTGGTGTCATGTCAGCAGAGGGAAGCAGCTGGGTGTCCTGTAGTGATGCTGACTAGCGCTGCTTTTATCAGCACTGGTGTTAGGACCTCTGCTCCACAGCCCATGGTTTAACTTAACTTTTAAAACTATTTCTGCTTGGAGAAATATGAACAGTAACAGCCAAAGGCACTTCTAATGATGAGAAATGCTGATGAACAAACCAAGATGATCAGGGAGAGCACCCTCCTTTGTGTTGAGCTTGCTCTCTACTGGGGAATTGTCATAAATCATGAAAGTCACTGTCCTATTTTTGAGTCTCGCAAATCTCAGCTATGTTATCTCACTCATTGCTCACAAAGATTAAGATTACAGCCAGGTATTCTCTCTTTCTTTTCCAAAAAGAATACAATTTCCAGAAAAATTTTTCCTCTTTATCTTGTCTTGGTAGGGCTGTTTACAAACAGTGTGTATTGTCCTCAGCTGACTGAGTTTACTGAACAGGTCATTCTGAAAAACAGGCTTTTCACAAATATGTTGTTATTCCAATTTTAAACTATTACTTACTTGTGATACTCAGGTGAGGTTTCTGTACTGTTCTTGCCTTATATAATGAAAAAAAAGATTTTCCAAAAGTCTTTTGCAGGGAAGAGTTGCGTATAAGACGCTTTTAGAAAACAGTGTCTTCCTTAGACCTCACACAGAGAAAGCCGGAATTTGTTTTCATGAACCATATTCTGGGGGATGTCTGACATGCCTTTGCATTAGTATAAAGCAAACAAAGGATATGAAACAAATTCATTTATAGTTTTGAATGAATATTCACCCCTCAGTAGCATTTCACACAGCATCAGAGATTTGCAGTTTAGGTAATTCTGAAAAAGAAATTGTTTCCTGCTTGTAAATCATAGTTGCCTGTTAAATAGTTTGCTTGTTCTGCCAGGTTGTTATTTCCTCTGAGTTGTTATTTAGCAGCATGTCAGTATTGTACAAACACTAAAAATGAGATGAAATGAATTGTGCTTCGCTTGAGCTCTTTTAAAAAAAAAACATTTTTACAGAGGTGCCCTTTATTTCTGTATCAACATAAAAGTTAATTTTGTTATGCCTAGACAGACTTTCTTTAAGGTGATTGAAATTGTTAACAGTGTCGTGAAAAAGCGGTAAATAAAACTGGCTTTACATTTCCCTTGGATGCAGTTCTGCCTGGTGTCATACACAGTATTGTGCTCAAACAAATAAGCAAACCTACCCTGTCTCAGCAATTTCATTGCTCAAGCATCAGAGAAGATACTTAGAGAAATATATTTAGGAGCTTTTCTTGATACATAAACCCATTTTTATATGACTGAAATAGCTTTAATGATTTTTATTCTACAGCATAATTGTTAATGATAGACTTACGAGCTACCCACTGAAATAACATTTTGCAGTGAAGGTTTTGGCTACAGAAAGCTCTGTCTTCTAGTAGCATGGAAGAGTACTTAAAAGTATTTTTTAGGTACAGAGTAAGTTTTGCTTGCTTTCTGATCATAATAGAGGTGGTGTAAACTTTCAGTGTTAACAGCGACTGAATATCTTAAAGGAAGTTTGCTTATGTTTTTTCCTGTAGAATGTCAACCTCTTCTATGAAGAATACAGTAATATATTCTCTTATAGATATCTTTCCTCATTAATTTAAGATACAGTCAGGTTTCTGGTGCAGACTACTAATTATAAATTCTCAAGTTAATATCTCCAAATATTTATTGTTCCTTTTGAAGCTCAATACTGTCTAGTGGTTATTCAGTATTTTGCTGCTTCTCTTAGCATTCCTGTTTGTTAAGCAACATTATTTGTTCATTAGTGGTGCTACTTTCTTAATGAATCTCTCTTAAGGTAGATTTTAAGATTTTAAGATTTGAAGAGGCCGGAGGAGAGGTGAAGTTAAACAAGGATGATTTTCTTCACAGGAGCTTTGTATTTCTTTATATGGATTCTTCTTTTGAAATTTTAAATTTTCTTTTAACTTAGAAATAAATCCAGATGAAGCTGGATTGATACATTGTGATGCCTACTTTTTTTATTGCCAGTCCTTGGGAAAGGGAGCTTGATTTGATGACTTATTGAAAGTTAATTTTTGCTAATAGATTATTGAGGGACCACTTAGTAGAATAAACAAACCATGAAGTCTGTAACACTTTAAAGCTCTATATGAAAAACTGCATTTGATTAAGGTGAAGAAGCCTTTAGACTATTTTGGAAACAGGTGGAAAAAGGCAAAAAATTACACTTTGCATTAAAAAGAATGCTAATTGCTTGTATTCCAAGGATTATTATTTTGAGGTTAATAATTTTTATATTTTGATGATATATGGCTAATATGAATTAACATTTGTTTACATTATCTCTGAAACACTCTGCATTTTAATATTTTTGAAGGTGATATAATTGGCAGATGGAAGTAGCAGCCAACCATAGGTCCCGTCAGTGTGCAGACATACTTTGCTGGGCCTACTGAAATGACAGATTTCAACATGCCTTGGCATACAATATGCTGTGGATGACTGGTGTTCCTAGGCACAGGATGCAGCTGAACCCTTAACCTGTAAATATCAACATGCAATTTTCTAGTGTGCTATGAATGACCGACCTAAACACATGCAATATGTAGATGACCCAGCCCCCTATGCACCTTAGCAGTATGTTCTCACAGTGCAAGTGTGATATTTCATAGATTAAGTCAGCAGGGTGTCCTAAGAGCTTGGTTCTCTGTCAAAACTCCAGAGCCTATATCAAGACTCATGGCATGTGTGAAACCTTTCTCCTGTCCTAGGTCTGTGTGCTCATGAGCTCAGCTATGAGTTCAGTTTTAGAAATGCTGGGGTCTTGGGACAATATCTTGGGATGTTGCTGGGCTAAGAGATCACTTTGTGGTAATCAATGCCTTGCCTTCAGTCAGTCCAGAGTTATCTACAGACATAGTGACCCTGGAGGGGTTTTTTTAAGATGGAGTTGGGTTGTGCTTTAGAGTTTTGTCTACTGATTGTTATTATTTGCCCTCAGCTGCTAACAGAAACTGATCTGTTAATGGATTGAATTTAACATCAGCTCAGCTCTTTAAATTGAATTTTCAGATTTACCTTAGACTTGTTTGTTTTCTGTAGTGAGGGAGCACTACTCACCCTAACACAGAATAGCTCAGGCTCTTTCCTCACTGCAGATTCTGGTGGCGTGCTGTGCTGTGTTACGTGGTTACCAGCAACCAAATTATATGACTGCTTTCTAGCGAAGCCTATGGACAAACCATTTGGGTATGTAATAGTAAAGCTATAGAGAGGTGCCTCAATTTCTTCAGTTGTTTACTGGGCCTGATTTTGGGTCCAAGGTTTGCTGGTCATAGGGGACATTTCCAAGCAGAATAAAGGTGGGCTTAGGAGAGACCAGGATTTTCCCTGCATGACAGGGAGATAGGAAGGGCTGCTTGTGGTAACAGAGCAAAGGAAAGCAAGAAGGAAAGCTGTTTCTTTGATGGTTTTTCAGGGTGCAGGGTACCAAGTTACAATTGTTCTCTTTCTCTAATTCATTTGATTGCCCAGTTTGACTCCTTTTCCTTTTCAGTTTAAATGAGTCAATAATAGACTTCATCAAGAAATCGAAATTTCTCAAAGAAATTAATATTTTCCTGCTAATCATCTCTGTAAAACTTAATTTTAAAATTAAAAGATTAATTTGTAGTCTAAAAAGTCTCTTGCATTAGATATGTTGCTGTATAGGCAGCTCAAGTATTGGCAGTGCTCAGTTCATCTGACATACCTGCATTTAAAGGCTACCATAAACTGATGTCTGCATAACCTTCTTCTATGATTGGGAGGAAGAAATGAAGACAGTAACACAAGTAGGAGGTGAAGAGAAATTTGTCATTCAGCTTCTCCTGTTACTCTGTTCATCTGTTTATAAACACTAAAACCAGTACATAGTGGTTTCTGTGTGCACTGAGGACTGGTCATGGTACAGAAAAATGATAGTGTCTAAGAAAACATAGTCTTGGTTTAGAATAAAGCGAATGTATTTGAATGCCTGCTTAGGTGCATGCCATAAGAGCAGTTTCTGTGTGGGTATGTACATGAGTGTGCTTGTGTGTTCCTCAGTGGCCATTTGCTTTCTGCCAACTTTGGCACCCCTTCATATTACTCCAGCCTCTCATCATCATCATCATGGCTTGGCTTCGT
>NW_010390916.1:7745-9626 GCF_000710305.1 Buceros rhinoceros silvestris | reverse complement strand
CACTCGAGGGGATCAAAGGGCTTGTCCAACCACAAGGATTCTGGTCTGGGGGAGCAGCGGAACCGTCACTTACTCGTCAGTCCTGTAGAGCGCGAGCGCGTGGCCCGTGAAGTCTATAACATCCTGCCCCAGGTCAAACTTCTTATAGACATCACGCATGGTGGTCTTCTTGGGATCGACGCCTTCAAAAGTTCGGGAGTCGTTCTCATCAAAGTTGGCAACATACACGAGGAATTTCCTGAACCGGCGTTTCTCGAACAAGCCCATTAAGCCTAAAAACAAGGGATTTTGTCAGAACTTCCTCAGCCACTAAACGCCTCTTCCACTACCACCGAGGTCCAGAGGAGAGGGAAGGGCCCAGCATCTCAGACATCACTCCATAGTGTGGAGTCTGGCCTCGAGGGCTACCCAAGGCTCTCGGTTCAAGCAGCAGACCCCACCACCTGCCACAGAAGTCCCTGCCGGCAGCTCTCCCGGTGTCCCGGACCCCAAGTGGTGGCACAGCCAACTCTTCTCAAGGCATGGCTGGAGGCCAAGCTTCTGCAGGCTGCTTCCAGCTGGGGGAGAGCCTGGAGAGCAGGTCCCACTTGGCCCAGGGATCTTGCAAGGCCAATCAGAGAGAGCTTCCCTAAGCAGAGACCTGTGTTTGGCATCTCCCAGACTTTACATCCCACATCTGAAGCTAACGCCCCGCCCTCTGCATGTCCCTCACATATTTCACCACATGGTTATGAAGGAGCAGCAGCTTTATCTGAGGAGTGAAATTCCAGCAGACAACGATGACGACTGGAGGTAGGTGCCGCACATCGGAATTAGTCATTCCCATCTGCCAGCTGATGAACACAATGTTTTCCACACACCCAATTCCATCCCACAAGGGCCCAACGTTAAATATTAGGGCAGAGCCGGGAGCAGCAGCCCCCAAACGTAACCTCTTGAGTTGGTAAAACGCTGCCAAATCCTCCCCAGAGGCGCCACAGAAGAGGCAGCTTGACTGGCTCCATCTGAAAGCTCCACAAAAGCAGTAACTCGAGGCTTGGGAAGCTCAAGGCTCACACGGCAAGTGGTGTTGGAAGTCAGATGAGATGCAGAAGGCTCCTATGCTAAGCACAGCTCACTACTGAGATGGAGTCTACACGCAGCACCACGTGAGGAGCGTCGGGACTTGTCAGGATGAGCACAGAATATCCTGAGAGGTGAGTGGCAGAGACCTGTCTCACCACTGTTTACCCTCAGGAGGGGACAAAGAAAGGTGCAGCTACTCACTGGATGCCAAGGCCTCTGCCTCAGTGGAAGGAACTTTGTAGATCTTTCCTCCCTTGTAGACGAAGCTCCCCTCGATCACCTTGAAGTCTAAGTAGCGAGTGACTTCTGTGTACAGCAGCATCTTGACCAACTGACCTGGAAAAGGAGGTTGGGCATAAGTCAACAGCTGGGCCGTGGCCAGAAGCCAAGAGGACAGACAGCTTCTCCGACAGCGCCAACCCTGTGACGGCAGCACCGTGTTCAACCCACGCAGCTCTTACACCCCCGTGGAACACACGCTCACGGGTGCCGCTTTTAGGCAGTTTTAAGGCTTTCTTACAGGCAATTAACAGCTTCCTTGCTAATCAGCTGAAGAGCACGGCTGCGCTTTGCACCTTGTGGTTCATTCACGCTCAGCGTGACACACAAGTCATGTCTGGACCACAGCAGCTCCTCATCCTCACCACTCCAATCCAGCACAGCCTGCGTATCACAGACTGGTTTGGATTGAAGGGACCTTCCAAGCTCCTCCAGCCCAGCCCCTGCAGGGAGCAGGGACATCTGCCCCCAGAGCAGGGGGCTCAGAGCCCCAAGGGCCAACCTGACCTGCCATGGGGCCAGCGATGGGGCTGCTGC
>NW_010390916.1:6694-7552 GCF_000710305.1 Buceros rhinoceros silvestris | reverse complement strand
CGCCCAGCCCCTTGCAGCCCTGACAGGCTGCACTCAGGGCCCCCCGCAGCCTCCTCTGCTGCAGCCTGAACCCCCCCAGCTCTCTGCCCTCTCCCACAGGGGAGATGCTCCCACCTCGATCATCTTTGTGATGACAATCCATCGTGTTGGATCCACGTTTACCACAGATGAGGCCCTGGCTCACGAGCAGCTGGTGTCACGTGTGGCCACTTCCCTGTCCCCACCCACTGCCCCATCCTGTGCAAGCTGGACATAAGCTGAGACCAGAGTAACCAAAACTTAACTGGAGTCTCCAGCGTTCCACTTCACTAACCTCGAGCAAGACTGGCACAACACAAACGACATCTGTCCCCTCTGCTTCAGGGACAAGCGATTCCAGGAGCAAGCAGTTGGTATTTGGCCAGCCCCGAGCGGAGGACGAGGGGCTGAAGGGCTGTTTGCTTGATCACACTAACCCCGGCTATGCTGACGAGCGGATCTGGGGGCGCAGTCATCGCTTACCGTTTGCCATAAGGAATTTGGGAATGAGGTCCACGTTCCAGTCTCTTCCTCGCCCCATAGATTCTGGTGGAGTCCCTGGGAGGTTAAACCTTTTGTAGAGCTTCGAAGAAGAAACAAAACTTATTATAGTAGCGGAAATGTCTGCGGGTGTGATGTCTCCCACACGTGTACACACTTTCCACCCCCACATCTCCCCAGCTGAACACAAGCTCTTCAGAGCAGCTTTTGGCCAGTGTTCCAGCTCCACTTTGGCTTTTGATGCAAATCCAGTGAATTCCGACAGTGGGCACCGGGCAGCATCGCTCTGCCCATCCAGCACTGCTGCCTCCGAGGCTTAAAGCTTGGGGATTTATGAAC
>NW_010390916.1:1408-6587 GCF_000710305.1 Buceros rhinoceros silvestris | reverse complement strand
CACTGCCTGACCTAGCTGATGGGATCACAGCTACTTCAGGAGAGGGCAGCCCCCTCCACACACTCAGACCATAACCCCCAGCATAAACCAATTAAGCAGCAGGGAGAGCGGTGATAGCCCGATATCAAATTAACCGGCCACGCTCACGGCTTTAGGGCAGCACAGTCACAGCGGATGGCTCACATCTTGCCAGAAGCACTCGCAGACCAAGGAAGGACCAAGCGTAACACCGAGGCCCAGAGAGGACACAGCGTTTCTTAGGCCAGCAGGAAGGATTTAGCCCAGAATTATAACCCCTTGCTGGTGGGAATTGCACCACCAGGCCATCGCTGGAGCGCTCGGCTGGGAGCTCCAGGGAACGAGCGCTACGTACCAAGTACAAACACACACACTGGCCTCTGCCCCGCTATTACCTGGTGTAGAGGTGCCATAAAACATCGATAGTCAAAGGAAACCCTTAAGAGTAATTACTCAGAGCCCATCCCAGGAGAGCTGGAAGTACAGCCCCCACGTGTGCCCGTACTCACATCCTCCAGGGGTGTAATGGACGCGCTCTCCCCGCCGTAGTAAGAGTTACGATCCATGTGCAGGACTTTCTTGCCGTTCACCGACATGATCCCGGAGAGGATGCATTCCTATGAGAGAGGAAAACAAAAGGGACATTTCGGCGCGTTTCAGCCTCCTGCCACCTCACCCAACGACTCTCACTCACAGAGAGTGTTTGGGCAGCCTGAGGCACGCCTGGGTTTGAAGGTACCTGCAGAGCCCTTCGAAACAAACTTACTCCAGAATTAAGAGGTGCACGCTGAGAGAATTCTGCTGGAGACGGACTAAACCCCTTCCTAGGCTTGCTGTCTGCTCTGGGCAGGTCAGCCAAGAGTCTGAACTCACCACCACCTCGTGTCAGGGCTGCCCCTGAGGGGAGACCTGGGAAGTTTCAGATGAGGAAAATCTCTGCTCGGAAGCCACCAGCTGTCAGTGCAAGGATGCCCACGGAGAGGCAGCACCTCACGCAGGCGTGTGAAATCTCACCTGGACTTCAGCTCATCTCCTCAAAACCTCAACCTTTGGTGTTCGCCACACACGAGAGCCAACAGCTACTCACGGGGGTAGCGTAAAGCATAAACGAAGCTGTTTGGGAGCCTTCTCACCTCAGCAGTCTCCTTGCTACCCTCGTGTGCAGCCCCCACAGGCTCCAAACGCCGAGATTACCCCCAGCAGCAGGTCAGCTGCTGCGTCCCAGCGCAGCACCGCGAGGCCAGCACTGAGCGCAGAGGGACACAAGTTGTAGCCTGCACAGCCAGCTCAGCACCCGCGCGGCCAAATCCCCGTTACAACACAACTCTGCAGCTAACCCGGTCACCGGCTCCGGCATTCACCACCTAAAGGGCTTAACGAGAACTTGAACGCTAGCGTGTTCCTGGCAGCTTATCGTGGAGGCTGTACTGATCCCTCTTGCTGTGCTTCAGCAGTCTCCAAAGGCAGAATGAACATCTGCAGCCGAGTTCTCGTTCACCATCAGCGTTATTTCATTTGTAGGCCCTGACTACGTCTCACGTTATGTTCCCCTCTTCCTCTAAAACGCCACCTCCAGCTGCTGAGAGGTGTCACCACTGAGAGGTGCCCATCTGCTCGCCCAGGGGCCATCACTCAAAAGAACCGGCAGCTTGGCCCTTCTGGAAGACTTCTGCGAGATCCTTCGTGTTTACTCCACATACATCTCATCCCACGGAGCGCCCAAGACTCTCCTTGTGTGTCACTTCCCCTCTGCTGTTGGACCTGGGTGATCTTTAAGGTTCCTTCCAACCCAAACCGTCCTGTGATTCTATGAAACCGCAGTTAATAAGGCAAAGTCTCCCACCACATAGTGTTTATGTGACCTGCAAATCCCAGCTCTGGTAAACCCTCGGTGTAAACGAAGCTTTTAAAACCATCTTCAGCCTCATCAGCCACAGACCAACCCAGGGTAAAGGCACCTTTCAGGAGGAGTTTTGTTCCGAAGCATCTCGGCATCCATCAACACGCGGATGGCTGGCAGGGAGCGCTGGCGCGAGGACTTGCTGTTCTTCACTTCCACACGGCAACAGGCAAATCTCCTCCACCAGGAGAGCCAGGCGCTGCTGGCAGCCTGTCACCCCCCCAGGACGTCCCCAGGACTCAGCCCAAGGGCCAGACAGCAAAGCTAGAGCTGCCCGTCCCATGGCAAGAATGGGATGCTCCGAGCTTGACCCCTGCAGTCGTGGGTGATTTCAAACACGGTGCCACAAGGCTCCATGGTCACCACGCTGATCCTGAACACAATCAGCCACAGCACTTCCCACAAAACCTCTCCATGACCCATGAGCTGCTCCTCCTGGCACTGTCCTCCACAGCCCTCACATCCTAGAGGCTCCTCCGCTTTTTCCAGACAGGCTGAAGCAAGCAGAGCCCCTTTGACCAGAGGCGGCTGCTCCAAACCCTGCTCGAGAGCACCAGAAGGCCTCTGAGGCTGAGGAACCGCGCAAGTCAAAGTACACGCGGCCTTTATGGTGTCACTTAAAATGTTAATGATTTACCGCCAGCAATGCAGAACTACCACACTGAGCGCATCCCCGCCGGCCAGCACGGTCCGCTCCGTCAAACCCAACCTCTCTCTGCCGGAGGGCTCTGGTTTGACTCCACTCTAACCCCTGGAGCATCTTCTGAGACGGTGCCTCACCAGATGGTGGTACAGGGCTGCCAGGGTCTACGCTGGAGCCCAGCCACGAGGAAGCCAACCAGGATTTCCAAACAAAGCAAGCATCAATCAGCGGGATGAAGTTACAGCAAGAACTGCAGAAGCTACGTTCTTCCGTCCCAGTGTCAGCTGATTTCCTTCCTCCACCTAAGGAAACCTCAAAGCTTCTCTTGCTCTCGCTTCTCAGAGGAGCTCACCCATCACTCCCCAGGGAGCACACAACCCTGCCCCATGGCCAGCACCCGCCTCGAGCGAACCTGGGTACCAGCAGCAGCTCTAAGAGGTCTGAAGTACCTCCTCGATCTTCCTCCACACCCATTAAACACCGACATGGGGATCACAGCGGATGCGTTATGATATATTTTATACAAAGCTCCTGTAACAGGCTCGTTGTACCAGCCAGGTTCCCGCAGGGCCCCGAAGCGCTGAAATCCTTTCACCCTCACTTCCCTTCGCAGCCGATGAGGCAACGTCACAGTCATAAAACACACGAGACGCACAATAGATCGATCCTCCCAGCTCAGCAATTCCTTTCGCCGGCTGGCCACGGGCTGTACCCATCCGCTGGTGCGTGAGGCTGCGTCCAAGAACTGCTCCGTGTGTCACTGTGTCGCTCGGGTCAGGGAGCGAGGAAAACAAACAGATAAGGGAAAGGCTGGAAACAATTTAGATTGCAAATAAAAGGGGAAGAGTTCAGAATCTGTGGCTTTCCCACCATGTTATGAACAACATTAGTAAAATGAGGCAGCTGCCAGCAGCAGAAAGGGCACCGCGACACCGCAGGGAAAGCTGGAGGTGGGCAGCCAGAGTCGAGCACGACCCCTGTGCAAATGACAGCCAGGCTGTGCTGCGATAATCCCCGGCTGCGGGTGGTTCGGGCTACGCCAGGCTCCCCGGAGCTCGCTTTGTGCTGCTGAATGAATGACAGAGCAAGTCGGACGGCGATCAATGGTGTCTGCAGCACCGCTCAGCCGCTTCAAATGGCCGGAGAGCTTGGAGTGAGGGAGCAACGCAGAGACAGCGCCTGCGATATGAACCCCTAGGAAAAAACAGGAGTGACGTGGAGGTACTGCTGCTTCCATGCTCTCTGCAGACCGACAGCTCTTCCCTCGCTCACAGAGAAACCTTCTGTACACAAAAGCCTGCAGGAATCGAGAGATTCAAGTAGGTTTACATGGATTTCCTCCAAGTAGGGCGGCAGATCAGAATGGACAGACTGATGGAGACTTGAGCCAGCGCTGAGGGGAGGATCCTGTGCTCAACCTTTAGCAAAACCCCTTTGAGAACGGTTCTGGCACGGCAGGAGCTCTTGGAAAGATGTCGGAAAGATGTGGCCGTGGTGAGCGAGAAGTTACACGTGGCTCCTCACCATCACCAGGGCTGTCCCACCTCTGTGGCTGTCCCCTCCACGCCAGACCCCAAGAAGACTTAAAGCTCTAGAAGCCCCAGCAATCCCTTCCTGCGCTTGAGCAGTGCCCTCAGCTCCCAGGGGATGACAGAAGGACCGTGACAGTCCGCTTGGTCCTCGTGGTCACTTTGATGTTCTCCATCTAGGCTCTTTAAGCCACGAGTGTCCCTATACCACTAAATGCATCTTGAACCAGAGTTTGGCCGCTCTGCTGCTGCAGAAAGTGAAGGCGTCTCTTTGCGATGGATTTACACAGCTTTAAGGCGACAGGGCAGCTGGCAGGTAAGAAGCTTAGTTCAGCGCTCTGGAGGCTGCGACGAGCGAACGCCCAGCAGGAACACAGCGTTCACCTACCGGGGCTAAACCAGACAGTCCAATTCTGCCCAACGGTCACGTCCGACAGCAGATCAACACCTGGCAGAGGGCACAACACCCCACTCCCAAACGCCCTGGTGAGCGAGTACCCAGTCACTGCCAGACGAGAAGTCATCCCCACCGGCAGCTCCAGGCAGCGAGAAGAACTACCAGTTCAGGTGCTGGCACAGCCAGACCCGCCAGCGCTTCGCAAAGCCCTGCTCAGCAGTGAACGACCCACGGAGGGGTCGGGAGGGCCACAGCGCTCTCGGCCGAGCACCACGAGGTTCACTGCACCTCATGCTGAGCCCAAGACCAGTGTGCAAGCGCTAACTGATGACTAAAGACATGCTGGGATTATTTTTCCACACACTGCTACGAGCTTGGTACTGCAATGGGGTGTCCTAATTGCACACGAGGGACGAAGTTAAACTATTTTATTGCCAGTAACCCCAGTCCTAAAGCTGCCCAAGCTCTTCGTTACTGGTTGAAGTCAAGATTAGCAGCTGAAATATTCCTGTCGAGCTTTCGGGTCCATCCCAAGTGGAATTTATGCGCGTGTTCCTCTGTGCTCGCGTAGCGGTGGCCCTGCAGACCCCACCAGAACGACCACTGCAATGGGACATATTTGTGGCTCCGACAATTTAATTTTCCTCTTTAAGCCAAGAACTGAACTTTCACTTTGGGAAGAAAAAAACCCT
>NW_010390916.1:622-1296 GCF_000710305.1 Buceros rhinoceros silvestris | reverse complement strand
AGATCAGCAGCCACTCGCCATCTCTCGCAGATGGGCTGGATCACAGCTCTTTGCTGGGCTTTGCAGAGGTCCTGGTGATGGACACTGGGACGAATCGCCCCCTAACTCCCATGGGACAAGACAAGATGGGAACAGCCCAACAGGGAGCCTGGCAGAGGGGCGCAGAGCTCCGGTATCCAGCGAACAGAACCCCCAGTTAACCCCAGTTTGTTCAGGCAGCATCAAGACCGGTACCTGAGGTGCAACTCAGGCTCTCAGAGACGACACAGAAACCCACCAGTGGCCTGATGGGACTCCACCACTACAGCCCATTTCTGCAAGGGCCAGCTCCAAACACAGCCGTAATTTATTCCTTTTAACTCAACTGCTGATCATTAGCATGAGCTTGTCTTAAAACTGATCTCACAAGAGGCCTTTTGTCAAATCTACGCTGGCATTTGTGGGTTTGAGATTAAGCAGGCGCTTACCAACTTGATACCCCGGCTGCCTCTAAAGCATAAATTAACATGTTAATGGCGCTCAGCTCTACTGGAGGCCCCTTCTCCAGAAGCTCATTATATTTCACCTCCCCAAAAGTCCGTTTCCCTGCTTGGGTGAGCGGGAGCTGGATTTTAGGACAAGCTGCAGCTTTCCCTATCAAAGGGAAGCAGCTTTGGCCTCCTAAATCATTCCTG
>NW_010390916.1:0-531 GCF_000710305.1 Buceros rhinoceros silvestris | reverse complement strand
CGCGTGCGCCTCCTAAATCATTCCTTCTACCTCAACTCAAGAGCCTTTAGAGGAAGGAACGAAAGCAACCGGGCGAGTTGGCTCTACTCTACGGCAGCAGCTGGGGGGATGCTCCCACACTCTGCCCGGTTCCTTTGTGCCACCCCCCACTTTCGTGACCATTATTCCCATACCCAAAGCAGGGGGTGATAAACCAGAGCTGTCCCGTGGCCGCGATGCCTCTGCCCCCCTCAACTGCAGCGCCGAAACCGCAGGAGGAAGCGCCTGTATTTTGATTCACAACCATCGTCAAGAGGGGAAGTGGGGGAAATCCCGCACCACCAACCCCAAAGAGCTCTCTTTGTCCAGCCACCCCCTTAGCAGGGGGAAACAAAAGCAGGAAAGGCTGTTTAAGAGGCGAGGAAACCCTCCTCTCCACCATATTGGATCGCCTTCCCCCCTGCTTCAAACAATGCCTCTGCCCGTACCTGCAATCCACCCTCCAGCCCCCCCTGAACCCAAAGAGGATACCCTAGCACCGGCCCCCGGCCT
>NW_010390915.1:919-1281 GCF_000710305.1 Buceros rhinoceros silvestris | reverse complement strand
GTCCGCGCAGCAGGCGGTGACCGTGGCTAGAGGGTGAGTTTTTGCGCCACCGTGCACTCTTTTGGCTCTGCGGGAAAGCCTGGTGATTTCCACAGCGGAACATGAGCTCTTTTTCCAAATTAACCGAAATTTCTAGAGCTACAGGATCATTAAGTTTAATTTTGAGGGAAGATTCAAACACAAACCAAGAAATTAATGTATACACACCACAGGCAAACAGAGTTCAGATGCTCTCTCGTTTTATGCAGTGACCTCCTAGTAGCATCGCTGAGACCTCGGTGAAATAACGGTAGCAGCCCACAGCATTCTGGGAACAAGAGACTGGCGGGCTTTTTCAAGAAATGGCAAAACCCACGCTTTTC
>NW_010390915.1:400-809 GCF_000710305.1 Buceros rhinoceros silvestris | reverse complement strand
GACTGGCGGCTTTCTAAAGGAATGCTAAGACCTCAGGTTTTCTCTCATTCTGTATGCAGCATAGTTAATTCTCTTTGAAGCAGCTGTAGGATACCTGCATAAAGAAGAGGTCACTGTCGCTACAGGAAGATGAAGCCCTGAACAGAGGAGGGGTGAGATGGACAGTTCATAGCTGCTACTGCATCAGATAACACTGAATTATGTATGTCAGGTATTTCTATCAAAGGCAGGAATGTGGGAGTAGGGGGAGCATGACGATGCCACACCCGCCCAGTTGTCCAAAGCATCCAAGACTGCATGTGTTGTTCAGAGAGCCACTGTAAGGGTACCATACAAGTGCAAATGTGAACTTCATATCTTCAAGGACACGTTTGGGTTGTCACGTCACTCACTACTGTCTTACGCGCAT
>NW_010390915.1:0-256 GCF_000710305.1 Buceros rhinoceros silvestris | reverse complement strand
TTACGCGCATTCCTTTGGAACTTTGAGATGTCAAACAGCCTCCACAAAAGCTACAGTACTGCACTGGGCAGCACACATTAGGGGAGAAAAAATGGATGGAACGTTCTCTTAATTTGCCCTGTTCCTTGATACACAGATGCAAATATCACATGATTTCCTGTGCCATCTGTTTTCCTCAAAGAAATCAAATTCGATCCTCCTTAAATGGATGGGATCTACTATAACAAAAAAAAAAACCAACCCCAAACCAAAACAG
>NW_010390914.1:3813-9969 GCF_000710305.1 Buceros rhinoceros silvestris | reverse complement strand
GGTTCCTCCATGTTGAACCCAGGACATATGGCTGCATGAAGTTTTCTGTTTTCTACAGCTGTGGCTGTATTTATGTTTTATACCAACGAGATGAAAGAACAGCCGTCTCTGCTGCTGCTCTTGGGGATGAAGAAGGAAAAGTGTAGAGTCATTTTACCCCAGAGACAGAGGATCTCAAGGTTATTGTTACATAGACCTTGGAAGAGAGAAGCAGCAGGAAGTGAGGTAGAAGTGCTATGTCTGAGCGAGCTTGTAATCCAACTCTTTTCTGACAAAGCTGCTCAATAGAACAACAGAGGTGTTAATTTGTTCCTAATCCTTCTGTGTATTGTTCTTGCAGAATCCCTGGGGAAAATAATTTACAATGGCAAAATCTCTCCAGGATCCAGGGAAGCCTGATTGTGTTCATAAACCTTAAATCTTGGCCTCAAGAAAGTCAATGGCAAAACTTCCATTGCCTCCAATTTTATTCAATAAATACTAGCACAGTACTCTCCCGCAGTGACAGTCAACATTTTCTGTTGTTTAAATTCAGACACTTAGGTAAATTTTCTAAGTTTTAACAAAATGAAGATCTCAAAACAGAAACAACAAAAGTCTTCTCTTGTGTGAAAATCATTCAACGTCTCTCTCTCTCTCTCCCTCTGATATTCCAGAATCTCAAATACACTATTTGATTGCTTCAAGAACCAAGAGATGGGATAAACTTGATCAAATAATGCTCTTGGTAATTTTAGTAAAAAACCTTAATTTAGACAGAAATTACTGTGAAATCCACTGGTGGAGGCGTTACTTGATATTTGACACAGGGTTTATCTGTTTATTAATGTACATTGAAGTAAGGCTTGTTTCCCTGACAAACGTTGCAGTTATTGATAGCTAAATCCACTCGGATTTGCAGTAGCTGCTAATTTTGATCAAGGGAGTCATATTCACAAAGAGAAGCATTTTTCGGGAATTTTTCTAAAAAATATACCTTTGGTGTGATAGATGTTTTGCACATGCACTTTTTAAGAAGAGACTTAGCTATTAAATAATAATAAATTAATTGGCTGAAGTCCTTCTAAGCTTCAAACATCATCCATTTCCTTTGCTGTCTGACTTTAAGATTTCACAGATTTGCCACACAGATCTCCAGTTCATCACTTCACAACACTTGGTCCGCATATATAGAAACCAGGATTGAGTAACATGTTCATTCCTCTCTAAATAAAGATTACATAAACACAACTTATGATAAAGAACAAATTTCTACTTTGTTCTGACAGATGTCTTTACTCCCTGAATCACAGAGAATCTCTACAGTGAAGAAGGCCTTTTAAGAAAACACACAACCTAGTAGCAGATGAATTTTAAGTATAGCTGAAAGACCTATGTATAGAAAGTGTATATTTGTTGATGAGATCACAGAACACTGGTACGTATGTAGAATTAGATCAGTTAATCCTAAGCTAATTAGCATTTGCTTGTTAATGAAACTCTTACTCTTGCAATATTTGCACTATAAATTGAACTAAATTTAACAATAAAGGATAATGTAGTCTAATACACATAGGACAGTAAGTCAATTACTGCAAGAATCCAAATCATTCTGGAAGGTAATATATAAAAAGTGCTTTTGCTTAAACCCAATTTAAGAATGAACAGGTAATTACACTCATTGACTAACGAATTTGCCAAAACCAAGTAGTAAGAAATAGCAGTTATTTCTTTTGCTCATCTTTTCTGAGGGGAAAAATACTCTAGATATACAAATTACTGAATCTGTGGAAAGCTAGTGTTTCCAGTTCTATTAACAAATTGATTATTGAAATACTTCTTTTCAGTGCAAAGTTATTTGTTAGAAAATCTCATTTCTTTCAAGCATATTCTGACAGTGATTTATCTTCTGCAGAACTGTATTGTATAGATTCAATGCAGTGCAAAGTGCCTTACAAGAGCATCCTCTTTTAACGTATTGCTTACAGTAATTGTAGAGTATTGCTCTCTAGCACTGAGGCAAACTAAATTTTCCATCTCATTCAGGAGGCAAGATCTACCTCCTGGACAATGATCATACCATGGGACTAAATGAACATAGCAGGTGCAGCCTCAGAAAACACAATGCATAAGTCACCCGTGGAAAGACATGCAAGGCTGTACTCTGTAGTATTTACGTATAGGGAACTATATATGTAACTGACAAAACCCATATCCACAGTAGGACACATGTGCCTCATAGAGCTGATTCTATTAAAGGAACAATGGGGAGTTTAACTCAATACCAACAGAGCTTTATGCACAGAGCTTCCCACTCCTACCATCACCTTCCGCACCTGCACGGGGAAATAGCCATTCCTGTTGAGCTGCTATGAGATCCCATACAGAGCTACATCCTTTACTCTAAAACTAAGTCTTTTGAGAGGCTGGCTTAGGAGTATGAAAAGCATAGACTATTCACTCATAGTGGGCCCTTTTAAGCTTTCGGAATAGATTCACCCCTCACTAGCATTCAGCTGGCTTTGTTTTGAGTGCTGCAAAACATGCTTTGAAAAACCATCTAGCACAGACAAAAGAAGATATTTAAGCAAACCTGAGCTTTTGATTTACTATATGTGTGCCTTAAAAGTGCATATTTTTCATTTTAATGATACACTTGCAGGAAGCATGAATTGGTGTTGTGGGGTGCCAAACACCTGTCACAATGAAATTTCATGCTATGAAATCATGAATAAACTACGTCCCGGCACACCCCCAGCTTTATCAGGATGACGTTCTTCTGTAAGAAACCAACTGAATACTAAAATTTCTCTAAATATTCTTTTAAAGTGGATAAAATTGGTGAGACACACCTGCTGAAGATTTTTAAATTTATAAATACACCAAGAATTCTTTGCTAAATTGTTCATTAACTTAATGACCTGGTTAGACTGGACTTAGCTGGCACGATTAACAAGCCATTATAACACCAATCTCCCATAAGATAAAATAATAATAAAATTAGCTCCTTTTAAACAATACTTCTAAGTATGGAGTTTCCACTACTGGAACAGCTGCTACCTAGAGCTACAGTAATTTATTTTCTTCTTAATTTGATAAACCAGCTGCAGCTAGTAGCTCTGTAGCATTTCTGACCTCCTGAAACATCTTTTTTGTAGTCAGCTGTTACTACCGTGGACACCTGGTGACAATCTTGGGGCTTGTGTGACTCTATTATCAGCACCACGGAACTGACCATGGAGTATGGAATCCCTGGGGATTTTACTTTTTCAATAAAAACTCTATCTACACAAATCCATGCTTAAGTGTGAGATGAATGTGAAATAGAATCTGTATTTCAGAAGAGAAAACAATGGGAGAATCTGAAGACGTCTCGTCATTCCACAAATAAAAGTGGGTTTTGTTTGTACATGTGAAAGAACCTCAAAAACGCTGATTAACCTCCCCCCTCAAAAAAAAAATCTGATACATGCCCTCTCCACTGAAGCAAGTTTGCCCTTGAAAGGCACTGTTTCCATTCGGAAGAGAGAGCAACAAGAAACATTTTCAGAAGAAGGGAAAAAAAATTATACAGAATGGCTCTCTAACTTGCCCATGATCTGCGAATTACTTTGATAGACAGATGTGCAGGTGTACAGCTAAGAAGAGATACATACCCATCTAAAACAAGAGGTTATAATGCAGTGGTTACTGATCTCAGCTGGAGGCTATTTTTTGTGAGTGCAGTGCAGTGTTCTTACATACATCCCGCCTTAGCACAGCAATGTAGATACACCAGAAGCACTGAAGGAAGGTTGTAAGGTGCTTCCAGATGGCCTCCAAAACTGCAAATAAATCTTTGTTCTCCCAGTATTACGGACTACATTTTGTGCACTGACCCTGCTGCTACACCTTCCTCTCCCACTGGAGAAGTATCTGTGTTGTGCTACGCCAGGGGAGCAGATACCAGCTCTTCCTCTACTTAGTCCACAGGAAGTCCTACACTGTGTTGCCTGCTGTGAAAAGGACGGAAAAGCACTTTTCCATGTGGGCAGGCAAAGTAATAAACTAGTTATAGAAACAGCAAATTAGTAGCACATATCAGCACTGTGGGGTGTATATAGGATTTAAGTAGCAACACAGTCCTGGAGGTATTATGGACTTTGACGCAGGAAAGTTAATGATGTTCAGGTTCTACAAACCCACGTTCATGTAAGAGCTACAGATGATAACTGTACATCAGTTTACAGAGGGCTTTATCAACCCTACTTAGAGGAAGGGAAACAGACAAAGAAATAGAAGGGTACAAAGTAGCTCAGTGGTAAAATTTTTAACAGAATTCAGTGAAAAGTAGTGACTTCAATGGCAGTACTCCCTCTTTTAGCTGCCTTCCAGCACAATAGCAGCTGTAGATGAGCAGTAAGTTTGCTTTTCATTCAAGCCATAAAACTCCAAATACCAGAGAAGAGACTCAAATAATCTTAATGTCATTCAACTTCCATTGCAAACACCTAAGATACAATCAACCAAAGTAACTCCAGCTGATTCTGAAGAAGAGCAGAGATTATGATCGTGACAGAGCATTAACTAAACCAAACTTGTCCTCCTTCCATATGAAACCAGGTCAGTCCACTGAATGTTTAAGGATGAAAACACTAAAGGTCGAGACAGTGAAACCAGGGGACCTATGAGAAGAAAATTTGGATCATTTATCAGCACAAAAGTAAATAATCAAATTAAGTTTCCTCAGCTGCTGGTTTTACACATACAAACATACACCCACATGTTACCATATGCTTGTTTTAGAGTAGTTCTTTTCCTGGTGAGACATGGAAGAGAAAAGAAGAAGAAAATATGATCAAATGTGAAAATCATATGCATTACTAATGGATGTTGCAAAATAGCTAGCAAATGTTTCCAAAAGGAAGAGCAAATAAATTTTACATCGCCACGTATTTTAAAAATACACATTTTATGAGAATTTTAAAGGAAAAAACAGATGGCATTTTAGCCTACATTCTACCTACAAGATTTCTCTATCACAGATTGTGAATAATGTATGCATCCTTTCTCATATCTTTTATATATAAAAAAGTCTTGAAATATTAATTTTTGTAGTTTAGAAAAAAAACAGTGAATATTTTCACGAGCACATATTCAGGAGAAACTACTGGCCTTCACAGGA
This sequence comes from Buceros rhinoceros silvestris, assembly GCF_000710305.1. Lineage (NCBI taxonomy): Eukaryota > Metazoa > Chordata > Aves > Bucerotiformes > Bucerotidae > Buceros > Buceros rhinoceros. Next base: position 4,826 of record NW_010390914.1, on the reverse strand, counting down.
ATAAAAATACGGTTAAGAGCAAAAACCAATATTTAGAAAATTATTTCTGTTCTTCATAACTCCTTTTACCCTTTTCTCACTTTTGAGTCAGAAGACTCTAATTTTCTCTTCATTATTAATGACTTCATGTTATCTTTCATTATTGCAGTGAAAAACATCTACTTAAATGGACCATATTTCCTAAACCAAATATATCAACAAATAATTTTTCATTTTTCTGTCACGATTCTTACAACTTTGCATTGTCTGTTTCATGCTTAGTCTTATAATTCAGTTAGGATCAAGTCAAAATTTATTAAAATAGAAATCTCTCAGTGACTTCAACATAAATCTGAGCAGTCTTATCCTTTTTATCGTTCTTTGTGATTTTTTCCACATCGAGAAAAGTAATAGCTGAACATGTTCTAACACAAATAAGACAGAGAATTTACCAAAAAAGAAGGCATATGGGCAAATGTAACTTTTACTCAGACTTTACTTTATACTCGTAATTCCCCTGTAGACCTCACATGCAGATCATAGACATTTATGTGACTATATACATTCATATACATACACACACACACATATATATATACTAGACTCCATTAATGTAAATTAATTGCTTAAAAAGTGATTCAACAGAACAGCAGGATATACACATGACCAAGCAATGGAAATTTTTGCTCAGGCAAATGCACCTCTCTTGCATCTGTACCTTGGAAGCTCATTTCTTCTAAGTCAATAGCCTGTCTGTGCTCTGATTTTGTGCAAAATATGTAAGGACTTACTTTCTAGTACCTAGACTTTTCAAGGATTTTAGACTACGAGAAGTGTACATTACAAGTATGAAAATATGACATGCTTATGCATATAAATTGTATAAATCTAACTCTTAATATAAATATCACAAAGAGCTACTCCAAAACTGAGATCATATTCTCCTACTTTATGTAAGTCTTCTGCATCATTTCTTCCTCACCTTTGGATCATTGGACTGTATAAATCACTTCTGCTCAGTAACTCTTCTTAAA
>NW_010390914.1:2045-3678 GCF_000710305.1 Buceros rhinoceros silvestris | reverse complement strand
GACTGCTTAAACATGCCAGCACTCACCTAGCCTTGGGTAGTTTCTCCATATTTATTTTTTATTAGACATGAGCTGTACCTATGTTAGCAAGTAACGTAAATCAGTGACAGTGGATCTGTAGAATGAAGCAGCTGATGCTGAGGAGTGATGCCCACAATGAATACACCTCAGGTGTTTTTGCTGCAGACAGGATCTCATCTGGTTTGACGGACTAAGTGACAATTCATGTAGTGCATCTCTTGGATTATTTTTATCCAGAAGTGATAAGAGTTTGTACTCTCTGAGACCTCTCCTGATATGAACAAAAGTAAAGTAAATCTGAGAGAGATTTGCCACAGAAGTGTACTTCAGATCAGAATGAAAATGCTCATGGAGATTTGCCAGCTATCAAGTAACATACCTACAAATGTCACAATTGTGAAACACAGTCAGGAGTTCAGTATTTAAGAAGGATAATATACACTTCTTTATTCTGAGAGGATCAAAAGGAATTCTTTAGGAAAGGTCCAGTTTATTTTTTGGAGAGAGCTCAAAATGGAAGCGGCCTTTAGTTTAATGTTTGTTTTGTAAACAAAGGCAACTTCTCTTTAACTAAAGATATAAAGGTTTCATCAGGTGGTTATAAAATCAGCAATGGCATAATGTGATCTGGAATTCAATAGGAAAAAATGAAAATTTACTTTAAAATCTCTGAATCTGAAGATCAGTTTTCTGAAAAGGATTTGTGTTAATAAGGTCTGTCAAAATGTGTGGGATATTGGCACCAATTGGCACCATTTAGACAAATGTTACCATTACCGTTCTTTATAGGCGTTGATTTAGGCCCTTGTTTATCTTGCCCTGTAGTTTATAACATGCATGAATATTAAGACTATAAATGACTTTCAGCTATTTAAATATATGACCATGATACAATATCAATGGCTTTGCAAAGTCCTTGCATAATTTTACCTATATTTATCTTCATAACTTAATATTTACCTAATGTAACATTACTGGAAAGTAACATTGGAGATAAACTACTGAAACAAATAACTTCTGCAGATTTATCTAACTCAGAGCATACCAACTGTTCGTCATTAACAAACATGGCAATAGAGCCCACGCAAACACAGATAATGGAAGAAACTTTGGATCCTGTCTTGTGGATGTTAGGCAGAGAGGTTGCAGGGTTTTTTTCCCCTACATAAAACCATTTTGTATTTTCCCCAATAATACAAAATTATCTCTATCAAAATTATCTATTAATGCATAAAATGTGATCAAATTCAGTACACATTTCTTATTATCTTGTATAGCTTACAGGAAAAGTAATGACAATGGGCTAATTACTTACACCATTATTTTTTACAAGTTTCTAACTACTGATACTTGGAGATAATTAAAGAAAATGAGCGGCCTGTCAGAATTATTTAATACGCTAAGGAAGCCATTACTTCAGAATCAGTCTCTAGGGCTGGGGTCCCCAAAGAAACATGTTAACAATATATTCCAAGGAACACAAGTGAAGAAGCGTAAAGCATAACACAGAAGATTATGATGAGCACAATACTTTTGATTGCCTATTTTCTGTCTTATTTTAATAGTTTTATCATCTAGTCTGATGATAAATACAGTAGGCTCTCAAGGAACT
>NW_010390914.1:0-1896 GCF_000710305.1 Buceros rhinoceros silvestris | reverse complement strand
TCTTTCCCTTGAGCTTACCTCACCTTGCAGTTAGGAACTTTACACCATTAATGTCAAAACTAAGAATGGACTTGGAAGATAACTATTTAATCTAAAGAGCATTGCAGAGGCTGGATGTAGAGAAATTCAATCGCTAATTCTTTATTTCATATCCAGGTAGGGAACTCTCCCAGTTACTGAATTGTTCAGTGTAGAGTGGCAATTCAGACGATATCAAACTGTAGACTATTATTTATATTTTAAAAACACATGTAAAAATAATAAGGGTGGACTTTCTAGCCTCTAGCGTTTCAATATTATTTTGATAATTACTCTACCAAGTAATTCAGTCTTTTCTGTGTTTCAACACCCTACTAATGGAAGAGAGCTAATACTCTCTTGCCTCACAGAGCCCATCACAAGGATAACGTGCCCATAAAAGCACCATACTTTATACAGACGATAATACGTATCGAGGACAGAACAAATCATTTTTTGTAGGATCAATTACAATTTCTTAAAAAAAAAAAGTTCCTCCAAAACAAAAGAATAGGTTATGCATTCATTTATTTTCTAATTGACAGTGTTTCTAATTTTACTACCCAAATAAAATTATGCTATAATTGCTACCAGGCTCATCTGGCAGAATTTTTATACTCAGCTTGCCAAAGCAGAAATGATGTAGTAAGTGCAGTGCATAACCAGGCCTTACAATAGCTTTAGACATGGTTAAATAAACCTTGCAATGAACGTGTAAAAATGGTAAATAAAGCAAACCAATTTGTGTCTCGCTATATAAAAAAAGCCCAAATCATTATTTTTAACATAGATAACAAGTGTGTTATTGCCCTTTAACATTTTGATAATACTAAATCAGTCTATAAGCATAGAAATTACTCAAAAGAAGTAAATACTGTGCTTTTAAAAAATATCACAGTAACATATATCTTTACAGAAAAGAAAGTCTCGGTAAAATTGGGCAGTGTTTCAAGTTTTCAGCATCTTTATTACAATTCTTAAACTGCACAAATGCTGTCTGCCAGAATTCATTAGGCTTATGCAGGAATCTCCTGATTCCACAAACACTCATTGATTTTTTTTTCTTGCACTCTACTACTGGCATCAATTAGGGTTAAACTAGAAGCATTTACCTGTTTGGGGGCTGATAGAGCTGGATTTGACAAGAAGCAGCCATTAACTGGCTTATATGATAGTGCTGAAAAAGTGCTCTCAGATTCTAGAAGATACACACTGCACTAATAACTCAAACGAGATTTGTTTTCTTGGCTTTCTGTTTGACAGTTTATGCTTCAGTTCTCATAATAACAAAAACCATGTTGTTAAAGCAATTAGACCACCCTGCACCACTTTTTAAATTGTAATTCTTACTTCACATAGCCATTATACATATATATCTATAGGCCGATATTTTTTTTTGATACAACAATACCCAAATCAGTATTTTGACATCCCGAAGAAAATACCTTTGGTTCCTATACTATGAAACACTAAAAAACCTGTATTCTTTTCAACCAAGTAATTCTATGATGTCAACACCAAGATACAAGAAAAAAACTACGATTCATAATCAGCTGTGATCAACAGCTTACTCAAACGTCACTGCTGAAAAGCAATGACACCATAAAAATTTGAATAGCACAACCTCTGCTGAACAGCATAGTGTGATTACCACTGGTGATGTGTGTCTGCTCACTGACATAGCGACAGGGTGAATAGACTTTCTTAATTAAAACACATTTATTGACGTTATCCTCTAAGATATTGGAAAAGCAAATTCTCTTTCATCTTGCCTTATCTTAAGCTTCTTTAAAGGGCAAGTGGAACTGAGCAGCAGAAAAGCACTTTCGAAGATCCAGAGAAGTAAAGAAAATTCAAAAGGCTGGTGCACACATTGCT
>NW_010390913.1:549-790 GCF_000710305.1 Buceros rhinoceros silvestris | reverse complement strand
AATAATAATAATAATAATAATAATAATAATGATAGTAGTAATAATAATAATGGCAGTAATGATACAGCATGCTGAGGTCTGCAGCTGGGAGTGGCACACGGTGCCAGCCCAGCAGGAGCCAGTGCCCAGCAGAGCCGCGCCAGCCAGCTGGTTCTCCTGATTTAACCCCTGCTGCTTGCCCCAGGGCTGCCAGAGCTGCTCTGAGACCGCTGCAGTGACACCATTCCTACCCTGCACCAGC
>NW_010390913.1:0-255 GCF_000710305.1 Buceros rhinoceros silvestris | reverse complement strand
GGGGCCCTTCGGGATGCCGCCGCGTGTCCTGTTCAGCTCTGAAGCCCCTCCCAAGCAGCCAGATCCTGGCGGCAGAAAGGGCTTCTCTGCACCAAGCCTGTCCCCTTCCTTGTGCAGCTGATGCGTGGAGGTGGGGAGGGGCTGCCATCACCAGCGGACTGGGTGTCACTGGTGACATCAAGCCCCCAAGGCGACATTTAACCTGCCCCCCGCCAAGCACCTACGTTGGCTTGAAGGGTTGAAAAACAGGATTTT
>NW_010390912.1:1044-1371 GCF_000710305.1 Buceros rhinoceros silvestris | reverse complement strand
GGCAGGCCTGCAGCGGGGGCACTGGGTGGCTTTGGGGATGTCAGCTCTGTGGAGGTGGAGATCCCCCTTGCTTCTGTGCATGGGGGCATTCTCTCCCGATGGGCAGAGACTGCAAGGTCCTGTGCAGGATGGGTGCCCTCACCGTGCCCCATTCCTCCTCTGAGCTGGTTCTGTGCCCCCCACCCTATGGTCACTGCCCATCCCCCAGCCCTCCCTGCTTGAGCACTCACGGTGGATGATGATGCCTAGAAGAAGGGCAATGAGGAAGAGGAGGACGATGCTCATCAGAGCAATGCAGAGCAAGGTGAAATTGCAATCGGCACGGTA
>NW_010390912.1:640-863 GCF_000710305.1 Buceros rhinoceros silvestris | reverse complement strand
TGGCCTGCAGGAGAGCGAGAAAAGTGGGCAGAGCCAGGGTGCTGCTAGCCATACCCCCACCCTGCCACCTCCCTGCACAGCTCGCTGAGCCTCAGCTGGGCACCTCCTGACCTCTTGTCCCCAGAGCGCTTGTCGGTCCCCTAAGTGCCCCCAGAGCCCTGCAGGGAACTTGCCCCACTACCCTGCTCCCAGACCCGTGGCTGCTCCTTGTGGTCCCGTGTAC
>NW_010390912.1:0-319 GCF_000710305.1 Buceros rhinoceros silvestris | reverse complement strand
GGGTGGCAGCACGGGGAGCATGCTGCAGGTACCCCTGGGTGGCCTGGGGGCAACTCCTAAGTGGCACTGCCAGCCCTAGCCCTACCTTGCTGTGGTCCAGAGCCTCAGAGCAAAGCGTGATTTCGGTGAAGTCCTTCATGGTGGCGGGTGATTCCCAGCGCAGCCTTGCTAGAAGCTTCCTCAGCACGCTCTGTCCCCCGGCACAGCTGCCTGTCCCACCACCCGCTCCTCCCCGGCTGCCCCCATTGGCCCTGGGGCGGTGTGGGCACCCTTGTTGCACACACTGAGGCAGAGGGGGGGGCAGCCCCCGCCGTGCCTA
>NW_010390910.1:12413-12723 GCF_000710305.1 Buceros rhinoceros silvestris | reverse complement strand
CTTCAGATCCTCCCAGTCACCTCTCAGTGACTCCCAGTCACCTCCCAGTAAACTTCCAGGGACTGCCCGCTGTGCCCAGTCCAGCTCCAGTTTTGTCAACCCGCCAAACTAACCCGCCGCTCCGGTGACCCTAATGACCCTGACCCCCTGATCCTAACGGCCAGTGACCCTAACGACCCTAGCCCTGACCCTAACAGCCAGTGACCCTAACCCTGACCCTAATGGCCGGTGACCCTAACGACCCTGACCCCCTGACCCTAACGGCCGGTGACCTTGGGCAGCGGCGGGCGCCGAACCCCGGAACGGGGCG
>NW_010390910.1:0-12274 GCF_000710305.1 Buceros rhinoceros silvestris | reverse complement strand
CAGACCCCAGTACGTGGGCGGGGTGCCTGAGGTTTGTGCTGGTTGCGCTGTTTTTTTCTCCCAGAGGAGGAAAAGCTCATCTTGTCCCTTTCTCCAGCACCCCTGGCAGGAGTGTTTCCAGGCGAAGCTCAGGTAGTTCCACGTGGTTGCTCAGGGCTGGCTGTAGTACTCAGGTTTGCTACAGCGGCCGGGACTGCCAGCTGCCCCTTGGCCTTGCCGGCAGCCTCCCTTCCCCGCAGGCAGCTGCCCCTTGGCCTTGCCGGCAGCTTCCCTTCCCCGCAGGCTGGGGGGGTGAGGAGATTTCCACGGGCTGTGGTTCTGCCGGTCCTCTGCAAGCTGCCTGGCTTCGTCACCTCCCTTCTTGCCTTGGATTGTTGGAGTTACCTCTTTGTAGAAGCTCATGGATTAAAGCATAGACGTTCCTCTGAATTAATAAAAAGGGCACTCAAAAGTAACATGAAACACTGTCCTTTACAAGTGCTATTTATTAAAAATGACTGGACAAAAAAAGCAAGCTTCCAAAAAGTAGTTAATTCATCAACAGGCATTACACTATTGCCAACCCAGCACATTCAGCGCAATCAAACCATCACGCAGCAACGCCCACCCAAACACTCACTGCAATCAACTCATTTCTCTTGCAAAATGTTCTGTTAACTCGTGCTTAGTTCATTATCTAGAAATGTGCATCGTGTCTCCCAAATCTTCGTCCGCGAAGCCAAGCCATGATGATGATGCATCGTGTCAAGACTTCATAACATAGCACGAGCAGAAAATGGCACCAAACTCTCCCCTTGAAGCTTGCAGCCACCCTCAACCCAAGGAAGTAGCGAAATGTGCGTAGGTAGCGAGATGAGCGTGGCAGTCATGCCTGTGCTTTGCAGTGCCTTGTGCGGTCTTCAGTCCTTTGTGTGAGTTTTGTGGCGTGACGGCAAACTTCCCCGAAGCCCGAGAACCGCAGGCTCCAAAGCGTCCTTTTATTACTGTCGAGCACGCCTACTTTCCTTTCAGATTTCCAGACCACCTGGTTCAAAACGCCTGGGCGGAGACAGGGAGGGCTGGGGCCGCTGTGCACGGTGGAGGGAGTTCAGTGCTGGTGTAACTCGGTTAACCTGGCAGGTTACACACGTGCTTCCTTTTTGTGGCAGTTTGTTTTTGTGCTGGACGAACACCTGCGGTATGGGCTCAGCAGCTGCGCCGATGAACGTGGTCCCTCACCTTTGCACGGCACTGCTGGGTGCACTCCAGGAAGGAGCCCCTGCTGTTAACTTCCAGACAGACCAGAGATGTCAGGGGAATCAGGACTAGAACACTGAATGGAGCTGTATAAATGTGGATGGAGATCGGACAAGCCTTCCCAGCTCCTTCCCCCTTCAGCTGCAGCTGCCATGCGTGTCACTGAACGTGTGCCCTACCTCCCAGAGGCAATGGATAAAGAATAAAATTCATTCACCTGCAATGGAAAAAGCACCTTCTGTGGTAGCTGGCACATGAGATTTGTAAAGGATGTACTGAAACCTATTGCTTCCCCCCAAGATCTGTGCTCTGAGTGAGCGGGATGTGCGTGATGATGCTCGCGGTAATTGAACCTTATTTCACGAGAAGCAACTACCTGCAAAGTTTAAGATGCTTTTTTTCAGTAGCCTCTCTGACATTATTAGAGCTGTCTTCAGCTCTGTGCGCATGGAGAGGGAGCACCCTGAAGCAAGTGCACCTTCTCAACAGCCATAAACACTAGCAAACAAGCCAACCAAAGCCAAAAACCCCTGTTTAAGAGCATTTAAATTAACATTTGGTAAGGACCCATCAGTATTAACAATGTCATGTAATTTCTTACCTAGGGCAGTCAGCTATCAAAACTATTTAATGCTACATGACAGTGGCCACTGGTACGTTTCTGGGAGTTTAGTGCTCTGCAGCCAGAAGAATTCATGAGAGCAAACTGGAGAAACAGGTGGTGAAACACTCTGGCCAAGGCCACAGCAGCTACCCTCCTCTTCCACGCAGCTACTAGTCTTAGTTTGTTGTGTCTGCCAGGACTGTGCAGCCTGATGGTTACTAAGAGCTCATGGTCAGAATAAAAAATTGGGTCTCCTGGGGCTTAGTGTGACATCTGGTTCTGAAGTCAGGGAGAGCTGACACCTCCTTCTGCGCGTGGCATCGTTAACCCTCCAACACGCAGACCTGGGGGCTCAGTGTACGCGAGCGCTAAGGTTAAAACGTGATATGGAGCAGTCACGGCAGAGAGCGGGGCAGCTGCCGCTGGGCATTTCCCACTGCAGGCAAGAGAAGCAAGGCAAAAGGGTGGGAGCTGCCCCTCCATATGGTAAGGTTCCCGAGCTGGGTTCTTCTCAATGTCACTTTCTGAGTTCAGCTAAGGAGGCCCAGGGGACTGACACAATTCTGCAATCTTTATCCTTGATTTAAAAATAGGAGCAAGCGCTGTTATTTGGAAACATTTCCAGACCCCACAGTTGCATGGGGTGGTGACAGAAGCTTTCACAGCTAGAAGGAAAGAACCCAAACAACTCTCTGGCATAACTAGGAATCCTTGCTCAAGCTCAGTGTGAGGACATTGAAATGAAGGTACTGGCAGAATGGAGAAGTCTGTCTTCTAAAAAATAGAGCTGATTACTAGCAGGGGTGAGTGGCTCCACTGTTCACCCAGCAGCAAGGCAGAACTGGAGTCCCAGGCTTGTATGCTACACCTGCCGAGGGCCCCAAGCCTACCAGCTGAGCAAAAGTAGTTCTGTAAGAGGCTGAACACGAGCAGTGGTCACCTGGAGGGCTGGAGGTGTCTGGAAACGATCTAGACCCTTGAGAAGTCTCCCCTCTGCCCACCCGTCTTACTAAGCAACTTCACCTCTTCAATCACAATGTCATGAGTAACTGCTTTGCACATGTCATACACAGTCAGGGCAGCCAGGCTGGCAGCTGTCAACGCTTCCATCTCCACGCCTGTCCTCCCCCAGGTCTGACAGGAACTGCGAATCACCACTGCATGTCTCGCTGCATCCAGGCTCAGGGACACCTCCACATGGTTGAGGGGGATGTTGTGACACAATGGGATCAGCTGGCTGGTCAGCTTGGCTCCCTGAATTCCTGCGATCTGGGCTACTGCCAGCACATCCCCTTTCTTCACCTGGTTCTGCCTCACCATCCGAAATGCCTTCTCACCCAGGCAGACCACAGCACCAGCAGCAGCACTTCTTCTTGAATCTGGCTTCCCTCCAACATCGACCATTGTGGCCCGTCCTTCCTCATCAGTGTGAGTCAAGCTGTCAGAGGCATGGGGCACCTTGGTGCAAGATCCCAAATCCCTAGTACAGAATTCAGACCCTGAACTTGACTCTTTGGACTGACAGTCCACAGAAACTGGTCCAACAGGAGAAGCCTCAAGGCACTTTGTGTCAAATGTGGAGCCTTGGTCATTCAGGAAGACGTGGCAGCCTCTGAGCTGGGTTTGTAGAAGTCCCTTCGTTACGTGCCACCATTGCTCTGGGTAAGATCCTGGCAGGAAAAGTTGTCCTTTGAGCTTATTTTTCATTAATGCTTTTCCCATTTGTTTGGGTGAACTTGCTCTCCAAGTCAGCCAATGGCTAAATGTGTGGCCCCAATGTCTTGAATTTGGGGGATTCTGTACGGCATCTTGGCATAGTGGAAATGGCAATGCAGGCTCTAGGGGGAAAGAAAAATACAAGAATACATCTTACTAACAGGAAAGGTAAGGTATGTCTGCTGAGAACCCTGTCAGAGCACTCTGAGGAGTTTCTGGATTGCAGAAACTTCAATAACAAGTGGATGTTCACAAAATGTCCTTTCTCCTCCAGCTCTTTCTCTTCCTGCATTTGCTGGTTTGTTACTACAAACCCCAAGACTCAAAACACTTACTTCAGGGCACTGACAAGAAAAAACAACTTGCTTTCAAAAAGTGTCAACACTTACTGAGAAACAGCAGCCCAGAAAGCTTATAGGAACATCAGTTCTGAAGAAAAGCAAGTCACAGGATCTCAGCATCCGTCTGAATTTGTCACAGCACCAGTCTTCTTTCAAAAGCCTGGCAGGGTTAGTAGGAAGTTCTCACACTGGATTCCCAGCTCCGAACGCCCTCCTCCCAGCGCAGGCGGCTGCATGCCTGCTTTCATCTCCTTTCACAGAGAAGGGTCACACCAGTGCTTGGTGACAGCAGGGACCAGAAGCACCACAACTTCACTGTCTGCAAGCTCAGAGGGTGGCTCTGTGACGGGAACCTCACTCATTACCGCCAGCCCTTATCACACAAACGACAGCTGAAGTTTAAGTACGGGAAAACACACGCTCCCCTCCATGACACACAGATTTTACATCTACTCAGCAGCGAGGCCCAAGGCAGGCAGGCAGAGCTCTCAGCTGGCAGAGTGGTAGTCAGGCCTCCTGTCCTTTCCCACCATTTAATCTCTGGGTTTTGGCATTTGCTAAATGCCAAGTGTCACGACGGGAGGAGTCTTTTTCACATGAAGCGATTTGTTTCACAAGTGAAGAGAAAGCACTATAGAGGAGAGTGGCTCAGCTCTACTTCAACAGCCTCAGACAAGCACGGTTCTCTCCCTTTGGAGCTCCTGCTCTCTTTTCTCTGAGGAACCTGGAATCAGGTTTTGCTCAATACCCCCCTTCGGTAGCTCTGGTATTCAGGGACTCCCTTACTCAGGGACAGACACAGTGTGGACAACCTATTGGGTGTGCCCCCCTCCATTTTTCGAAAACTAACCTGCCAATCTCTTATCAGTCCCACCCTCTGCTATAACAAGGCTGATACACTTAGAACCTTTTTCACCCAGAGTTCCTTCCAAACACTGAGGGAGGGAAGTGCCCATTATTGAAGCTTAAGTCAACCATAGATTTCTTTTTTATTTTTTAAATCACTTAATCATAATCTTAATTTTCATGCAAAGGCCCTTTCTGATCTACAGGTGATGGCCTCTACACAAAAATTAAGATTCCTGCAAGTTTAGAGTTAACACGTTTACCCTCAGAGGAATGGGAGTAAATGGACACAAAAGTTTAGAGTGCAACATTGCTCTGCTTTAGAAGAGCACAGAAAACTGTGCTTCTGCCTCCTTTCTTTCCCTCTCTCTTTATACAGCAAAGCTTGACCTGAATATTCCTTTTAAAACACAGGAACTCAAAGTACTCCGTTCTTCTGGATTCCTTGATTAGCTTTAAAGCTGAAGTTAAACCCCTGGCAACGGGAAAAATAAGGTGGAGAATCCCCCTAAGTGAAGGGAACCCATGAGGAGAACAACCTGCCAGAGGAGTATTTTGATTAAGGGAAATAGGGTTCAAACCATATAGCTTAGGATCAGACAACAGCAGCGCAGGGAAAAAGCCAGGTTTGGCTTACTGGGCCTAGTAAAACAAATCAGTGATCTCCACAGCATCCACTGAGTTTCACTAAATTAATTCCACACACTCCTCCCCTCCCCACCCCCCACAACTGCTTGCACGCCAGCAGTATTTGAAGTTTTTAAATAATTCAAAACACAACAAGGAAATCTCCTAATGGTTCCCCATGTGTCCCAGTGGGACACTCTCCACCCATCCCCAGCCTCGCCACTGATGCAGTGACTGCCAGCAGTTAAGTGTCGAAGGGACACGGGACAGCTGTGGGAGGACCGGGACAGTTTGCCTCTTTTACTGCGTGTCAGACAATGTTAAAGCACCTTCCAAAAGGAAATCGGGTGGATCTGATCTGTAGACACCCAAACACTGCTCTGAACATTAACTTGGAGCGCAGGGATTCTTTCAAAGACATCTTGAAAAGCTAGGAAGGTCCCAGGAAGGCTGTCAAGAGTTTAATACAGTATTTTTTATTAAAAAAAAAAGAACAAAAAGTTTTCCTCCTGCAGCAAGTCAACATACACTTTAAGCAAAGGGTCCTCTCTCCCCTTTTGCTGCCATACCATGCAGCAGTGGCCAAACACAAAAGAGCAACAGCAAACCGAGAGACTACCTTGTGCCACTGAATCATTCACTTTAAACCTCAACATGGAAAACAATGGCCCTTAAAGGGGGGCACTGAGTGAAATATACTCCCAGTGAAAACCTACGCTAACACCTCTGCAGATCCTACTTCCTAGTGGAGTCAACAGCAACACAAGCACTAGGGTCTTGGTTCAGAAAAAGAGCAGTTATATCACCTGTAGAGAAGACCTGCAAATCAATGCATATTACACCCCCTCTCCCCAAGCGTACCTGTTTTAAAAGCTGTGTTTTATGCTACACAGCAGCTAACCTGGTCCAGAGCATCAATGGAAGGGTATGAGTTCAGGCTTGAAACATCATGTTCACCTCTTTCACCCTTGCTGCACTTTTTTTCCCTTGGCGATAAAAGGCAACAGAGTAACTCCCAATTAATTTAACAATGTGAATTCCTGCAAGCATTTCTTAAGTCTGAGGAAGAGAAAAGGTACTGGGGAAGATAGCTGCCTTACAAAACAGGGAAACGTATGCATGGAGGAGATGAAAACACACTGAAGGAGACGTGGAAAATCAGTAACTGAGAGCCCCAGCAGTGCCACGGTGTTCACGAACCGAGCTTTAAGCCGAAAAGCACATTAGCAAACATCTTCAACAGACACAAGGAAAAGACAGACTTTCTGTCCACGGTCTTGGTCAGACACCAGCTATTACAGTTCTCATGATCATGTTCTGAGACTTCACAGCAATAAAAGGACGTTCTGAAAGAATGATGCCCCGCGTCTCAGATTCCGAAGTAAAGAAGTAGCGCAGTGGGAAAACTTGCCTTTCTGTCAGGTTACTAGTTCTGGGTATTAGAAGTGGAGTTGACTTTCTTAATCCAGGGAAGAAGTCCATCCTGCATCCTTTCTGTTAGCTGGTCATTTCACAAAGCTCACCCCAAACTGCCTTCTAAGTTACTCTGCAGTTCTTGTAAAGTTCAAAGGAAGCAGCAGGAGACAAGAGAGGAAAACTAGCAATCCCTTTGGAAAACGTAATGAACGTCGGATGGGAGAGGAAACAAAAACAGTGCTGTCAGTCAGAGGACTGGGTAAGGCTTGGATGGGACGGTAAACCTTTCCTCCTCTTCTACGTCAGCATGTCAACCACAACTGCCTTTTAAGAAACCCATTCATTTGCCTAAACCTAAGCCAGAACCAAGCACAAGTCAGACTTAAAAGCCCAAGCTAGTCTGCTGCCCCAAAGACAAAAAACAAACAAAATCATTGTATGTGTATTACGTACTGATTTGTCACCCACCAATCAGGATCATTGGCCGGTTTTTCATCTGGGAAATGTTAAACATGCCTAGAAATAAAACAAGGAACACATAAAAATCCTAGCTTTTTAGGCTGTAAGTCATGCATCTAGTTTACACGTTCCATTTTCTGCTCTTCGCAGTGCAACCAGCACCCTAAGTAACCCAAAGCTCCACAAGGACTGGTGTAGCTGGGGAGGAGGAATTGGCACAGTATCATTTGAAACTGGAGCTGCCACGGCCGCCAGGCACCACCTGCTATGGGTCTGTCGCACTGCAGAACCCTTTCCCTGAAAGCTTTCTGTGATCTGCTAAAGAATGGAACAACCTGGGGCTGTCTGGTTTCTTAACAGCAGCATTTAACTGCCCTAGTTCTACGGATAAAGGTGAACAGCGTTCCAGTTCAAAAAAGTCCAATCACAGAAGGCCCCAGGGACAATACCGGGATTACCCCAAACCGGTAGAAGACACAATGTCAGGAAAATGCCACTGATGGCAAAATGCCTTTCCTAGAGCAGAAAACGCTCCCCTCCCCTGGCCCTGCTTTCCCATGCCGGAAATCCAGGAATTCCCTGTAGTTGACAACGCACTGTTTTGTCCGGGTCAGACCACGGTGCTTTGCAAGTTAGTCTATGCTCAGGTTTAACAGCTTCCTTTAAATTTGTCTTACACATGGTGAAAAAAGGGCAAAATCAACCGTTGGTCATCTGGCAGAATCTGCAAGGGAACAAAAGGATCAAAGCGTGTTTCCAGCAGAACGGGGACTGCTCCATGACCTCACAGCCTCTTCACGTACAAGAGATCAGTGTTCCCAGCTGCAGCCAGATTACAAAAATATGGTGAGGTTCGGGTGTGACTGAAATGTAGTTTATATCAGTGCGAATTTAGAGAAGGCTAATACATCCTGAGCGTGTGACTGCATCTTCACGAACCTTGTGCCATGACCTTATGCGGAGCACTAGATGAGTGCCTGCAAATTTCTGCGTTCTCAAAGAGATCTGTCACTTCTAGAAATGCGTCCCTGCAGTAGCTGGACCGACAGCTCAGTTTAGCTGTAGTACTGATTTTACAGGAAACTGATTCTAAGGAAAAAGGGGATCCAGTACAACTCCATCAACTTTTGCTTAGCTTTACGCTTTGCTGCTGTTACTGTGAGCAGTGGCATTTGCATCTCTGAAGACAAAAGTCAGTCTGAAAGACTTGTAGATGGTCTGGATTCTAGCTCAAGTGGAAGACTCAGAACTGACATTTGGGTTTTGGAGTGACTGCAGGACTGGTATGTTACCAGCTGTCTGCCAGACAACACTCTCATCAGATAGGAACATTCTTTCCGTAATTAATGCAGCTTCAGTCAAGCTTTTCCTCCTTGCTTTCTCCTGACAAGTCAACGCGTCCCACAGCAGCACCAGGACGCTCTTTTCCCTCGTCACTGCTGCTGTTTCTCAGGTACAACAAACGTACCAGCATGCTGTTTCTTTTTCCGGCCCACTGCTGCTCCAATGATTTGAATCAGCTCTTCCTCTGAGGCACCCGACCGTAGGTGATCTCTTAAGGACACTTCTGAGTTTCCAAAAAGGCACACCTGCAGCCAACCCAAGGCAACAAAAGAGGAGAAATAAGAAAAACAAATGTCTTCCACGAGGATTTTGTAATAACCTCAGAGTAAAGAGCCTTGAGGAGGCTCTGGAAGACAGCCCATGTTTATGGAGACCGTTTATTTCTCTCGATGTAAACACAGAACCTGGGAGGTTTCAGTAATCTGAGTTCATTGGCCCTTCAGGTCGCCTTGGTCAGCTGACATTAAACAGCAGCATGGCTGCTGTCAGTACCAGACAGCAGTGAGTAAGTGCCAGTTTGCAACTGAAAACTCATTTTCCCCCAGAAACTGCCAGTTTCAGCATGGCAGGAAATGGTTATCCCTCCCCAGTCCCTACAGCTGTTGAGCAAATGCACAGGCCGCTCGTGAAGGAGAAGAGCTGCAGGAAGATGCCGGTGAAACAAGATGGGATCCTTGTGGAACACAAAAGCCAAGCCCTCACAGCTGCTTGGATCCTTTCGCTCGTCACATGTTTAAGATGATTTTGAATCAAAGATTAAAATAAATGTTCGTAATTACTGGCCTTGCAACCACGTTTTACAACTGAAGTTATCTATGTTAGCAAAACAGAGGAACCAAAAAGAAGGTGATATATAACATCTCCCTAACAGGCCAACAAGCTCGAACAAGACTACATACAGGATACAGCAGAGGCAGCTTTCCACCTTTCCACCCTACTTTTTATATCACAGCTACTTTCAAGGGAAGAATTTCAGCGCTACTTTTGCTACATGAAAGCAAAGAGAATCATGTCTCACTACCAACCTTTAGGTTCCCATCTGCTGTTATCCTCAGCCGATTGCAGGATCCACAGAAGTGCTCTGACATGGAAGTGATAAAGCTGATTTGACCCTGGAAATGTGGCACCTTGTAACTCTAAAGAAATGCAGAGGAGAAAAAATGAAAGAGTAAAATACAGACTCCTCATTTTTAAAGCTCCACTTGCCCGAAGACCAGAAGACATTTTAACACAGATTTTCTTCAGTTCTAAGGTTACACCTCAGAAAAAAAGGCAAAATCAGTTTTGCCAGGGGTTCCAGCCTATTCTGCCCTGTTGCTGGAAATCCACAAACGTGTTAAATGCTTGCTCCAGTAGTTACCAACTGGCAGACGGCACCGGTAGGTATGTTCTTACTCAGGGAGCCACAAGGCCTGGATTCACGTAGGCTAGAAATGCCCCGTGCGACACTGGACACTCTACAGCAATGGTGTTATTTCACTGAACAACTGTTTCGTCGGGCTGGTTAACACGCAGACAAAAGCAGACGTAGACTGACAAAAGTTCCAAAAGCTCTGAGTACAGCATACGAGCCTGCTGTCCTTTGTATCTGACCAAGGCATTGAGTAAACACATTGCATGTCTACAGGGAAAGACTGTGAGCAGTGTTTAATAAGAGTCAAACCACACGCAGGCAGCTTGTCCAAAATCCCAGAGATACTACACCGCGTATTTTTTACTTTGCTTGTCAAATATAAATGCTGAACTTGGCAGAATCTGAGGATTTAGGGCAGGGTAAGAATGGGAGCACGTTTCACACGTTCTCTGTCTAACCCTACCTTGGCTGTGCTGGAAGTTTCACAGGGCAATTTCTCCAATTCAGGCCATCGCTGTTTAATTGTATCAAGCATTTCTTTGTAGCTCACCATCTTCTTGAAGTTCCATTTATTGCCTAGAATTAACAAACCAGCATAGCTTTAGACTGTGGATTTTGTTTTTTTAATTGGCAGAGAACTACCTTTACATTTTCTACAAATCTCAGTTTTCCCTGTAGGTGTCCCAGCCCCAACTAATCCTGCTACTAATCCTTCTCCAGGTTATCCAAGGAAGACAGAGAAGCTGCAAAAGATACAACATAAAACTTAAAGGCAATTTCCAATTCCCCAAAAGAGCTCACCAAAACTTCCAGAGACAAGCCCCATGCCATGAGGAATCTCAAAGCAGGACTGCTTACCATCAAAGGGCATGTATTCTATGAACCGCACATCGAGGGGCAGATCCTTCGTGAAATCCACGAAGCCCAGCAGTTCATCCTCATTGAAACCTCGCATCACCACACAGTTCACCTGCAGGAGAAGCAGACTCCTGAAATTAGTGAGCAGAGTTACGCCTTTCTCCCCTCGTACACGAGGTTTCATAGTCCTTGCAGAAGGCAATGCAGATAGAAAGAACATTTTATTTTTTTGAAAGAAAAGATGATGAGAGAAGCTGGCAGCATTGCAGTGATGTAGATGATCATTTCTGCCAAACTTGCCTGTAAGTTTCTGCATCCAGCCCTCAGTTGTTAGCTGCCTTGCTAATGGAAAACTAACAAAAGCCAGGTAACAAAGGCATCGTGTTACCTGTCTAAGGCACGGCAGTTTTTACCATCTAAAACAACAACCCCATTCCCTAGTCCTATGTCGTATGGCTCCTGTAAAAGTACTGCCAGGGGACCTTCTCTATGGTGGATGATAAGCGCGCCCCAGGTCTTCTGTGCTTTATCTGAAGAACGACAGAGAGCTGTGCAGTTGCTAAAACACTCCCTGTCAGCAAGGCAGACTGATGTCCGAGCATCGTCCATCACGATCCTCAAGATCTTTCAGGAAAGCCTAACACCTGGTTTAATTTTAAGTGTTTTTCATAGCTGTGTGGACTAAACCGCTCACATGTAAGAGATCTTCCAAAACACTGGTGAACCGGAAGAGAACTACCACTGCAGAACTGCAAACAGCTGAGTTAGGGTGAAGTGTGATGTTACAGCTAAGTTGGTATACCTGCACCCCCAAGGGAGAACTCCTTTTCCCTCTCTCTCACACTGGCGCTCGTCAGAGCTTGCTGTAAGCAGCTGAAGGAGGTAAACCAGTGTCTTTCTGCAGGGTAGTTTTCTGCCTGTTACCTCCCTTGGCCAAGTCCACAGCTGGGTCAGACAAGTGTCACATCCCTTGGGGTCGGAAGAGGCAAGTTCAAAGCAGGCCCGCCCTGTAGCCGGGCAATTGATGGGCTATGTGGCAGTATGAACCTGTACCCTCAGCTGCACAAGGAGATTATATAAATTTCACCCAGTACCTCTTGATGTGATCTTCAATCCTCTACCATTTTTCTTCATTTTTCCCAAAAATTATTCACAGTGTGAGGCAGGGAGAGTAACAAATTCCTCATGAGGTGACCTGTACCTTTGGTCACATCTTATGGTAAAAGACAACAAATAGACACTGGCTTTACCTTAACAGGACGGTAGCCAAGCTCAGTGGCTTTGTGGATCCCTTCCATCACCTTATGAAAGCCTAAGACATACAAAGAACATTTCTGGTTTAAAACCGGAAGGCAAAAGGAGGTTACTAAGTACAAGACAACAAGATGACAAGCGAACCCCAATCTGATTCAGGAAATGCGGCTGCAAGTAAGAAGAGGTACAAATAAAGAGACTTCAGTTCTACACCCCCCC
>NW_010390909.1:0-6483 GCF_000710305.1 Buceros rhinoceros silvestris | reverse complement strand
TAGTGAGGTAGTGTCCCCAGCCCTCATCGCAAAAGGACACGGGAGCTCCTCGAATCCCTCACGGAGCTAACTCGGCTAACTGGAAAGCAGCCACTCAACCCTCTGGTGGCAGGACTCGGGGCCAGAAGAAATAAAGGGTGGCTGTGCGCAGCTTCACCGACCAAAGATCATCATGGTCTTTATCTTCCATGCTTACTGCCACCCCAAAACAGACCCCTGCTTTGGAAAAGCCTTCAGCCTCCAGAGCCTCACACTCGTGGTTTAGACTAATTTTAAATTACAGCTTTAGTGAATTTAGGCTGAGTCGTCAGACCACCACCTACTCACCAGGCAGCTTTTAAACCCACAGGACAGAAAGGACCACAGCACTCGCTTTTCACCTCATTTTCAATGATTTTAAAACTAATCTCCTGAAAATTGAAGTAGATTATTTTAGAGACAAGCTTTCTAAGGAGTTTCCAAGCCAAAGGTGCAACTCTTCTGCCACTGTGGACAGGAACACAGGACTGTGGACGAGGGCCCAAGGGCAGCACCGACCCAGACACAGGGCTCCCTCCCACCCCCATGCTGCTCACTTCCCATTTTACTGCACCGATGGAACGGAACTCAGCCGTACGCCAGCCTGACCATCCCCTGTGTCACGATGGTATAAACCGCTGAGAAAACACACTCCATCCTACAGCGCGCTCAGCATTTGTCCTCGGGCATACACTAAACACCCCTGGAGCCGGCCGCACTCCAGGCTCTGCACCTCAGCTCACAGCCCTTTCACGACTTCTCTTTGCTTCACTTGATGTTGATTCATCACTGAGAATGCGTAAAACACGCGGAACTTCTCCTGTCACCATGCAATGCTTGCAAGAGCTATTAATTCCCAAAACTAGTTACTGTAGTGTGGGAGAAAAGAAGGGCGGATACACAGCTGAGTATTTGTAGCCACCAAAGGGCTACGAAGAGCTACAATACACCTGAGGAGGAAACAGCCACTGGATCAGAAGACAAAATACAACATTGACAGTTTTACTGTAACGTGTTGAAACTCACTGCTGGACCTGGGGTCACTGTCCAAAAGCACGTAAGGGAGAGGCAGCTTACCCCGTGTCTGGAAATCGCCCTGCACTCGCTATTTTCCAGGCAGCACCAAAGGCACATGAGGGACAAGACCAGTGTAGATAAGGCTGCGTGGGGGAGCACGACTGCACAAGCAGGTTAGCAGTGGGGAGAGAAACGAGCACTGGGGCAGCTGGGATGGTCAGGACCAGTTGGCTGGAGCAGGTCGGGGTACCGACAATAAAACTGAACCAGCCAGCCCGAGGGCCCAGCAGCCATTGCAGGGGCACCGAAAACCGCAGCCAACATCCACCACCTGGTCTGGCCATAGCTCTGGAGGCACCTTTCCAGGCAACACCACACAACACCCACTGCATCCCCGGGGTCGGCATTCAGCTACAAAGTCTCCTATGATAACTCCTCCTCTGACTTCACTTTGTTCCTGAAAACATTTTATGTAATTCATCCTTCCCCTAAGCTGAGCCCTGGCTGCTGACACACATGAAAATCCACGTGCAAGACTTCAGGACATCGCTTCAGAGTCAAAAAACCCAAGACGGCTGAACTGCTTGTGGTTAGAGGGGATTTGCTGAGCTCGGCCCCAGCTCGTCGGGCAGCACCATGCAGGGCTTTTCTTGGTATCGCTGGTGATGAAGACAGTAAGCTTCTTTGTCATTCTTCCGGGAAAAAAATAAACACAGGCAAAACCAACAGAAAAACCAGACCTACAGAGTACAGAAGTTATCCCTGCTTCAGTGCACCTGGCCCTGGGCCACCAGCTCGTGATGTCTAAGATGACACAAAATCCCACTACACTGAGCCTTTTCTGCCACGGTGCCACGTTTCCAGCCTGAAAGCAACAACTTTGTTTGCTCAGGTAGGAAACAGCCCCATCTGCCAAAGCAAAGAGCCTCACGGCAGTGTCCCACAGCTGCCAAGTAACACACACAAGCAAGCCCAGCACAGGTTTGGCCTCCCCGCCCCACTTGGCTTGTTTGGGTTTGGTAGATCATCAACCCCGTGGCTAAGAAAGTTCCGTGTGGAGGGGCCCAGGACTGCTCTGCGCCAGGCTGAAACAGGAGCGCGCAGCAAGCCCGAGGCACCTGCTGCCATCTCTGTTCCATCCCACGTCAGAGCAGTTTCCACAGAGGAAGACAAAGGGCAGTGGGAGCTTGGCTCATGGAGCTGGGCACACGAGGGGTAAGAAAATACAACCTTTATGTTGAACTAGCCTTCTACGTGCCTCTGGTGGCTGACAAAGAGGCCAACGAGTAATTTTCTTCAGACTTCTCTATTTCTGAAGTTCCCCAGGGTCCTGCATCATAAAGTCCTTGGTGGAATTTAATACAAGACCTTAAGCACAAAAAACAAAGGACCCTGAAGAAAATAACCTCAGCATCTCCAGCACTTTGGTATTTCAGCCTGCTTTTTCCAGGGGAATTTTCTAGAGTTGCTATTGTCCATCCCAAGTTGCTTCTTTTCTCCTGCAGCACCTGACTGTGGGAGGCCAGACATACCGCAGCTCCTCGAGCTGCTGCTACACAAGCCGTACCAACACTCTTCTAGGGATCACAGAGTCCTTTCTGCCTCCCTTGCTTGTCTGCAGTGAAGCAATCTGGATCTTCGGCACCCTCATTACAGACTTCCCAAACCTCATTTGGCTCTGTGCATTGCATAAGCAAAAAACGCTGACAGCTGACAACACACAAAGGAAAAAGCTTGGGAGAGTAGCTGGAGGATGGTTGACACCAGCTATGCTGGATTTTGCCAGTCAATATTCAACTGGAAGTGAAAAACACTTATTCCTTACACCAGTAACCTCAACCACTTGGAACAGTAATAAGGATGATTGGTAATTGATCCAAAAAAGTACTGCATGGGAGAATGGGAAAAATACCAAAGACCAAGTGCAAAAAAATTTTCTCTTGACCTACAGTGTCTCATTCCAGATGTAGGAGCCAGATGGACCCGACATCTGATGCTTCAGTTAGTGCTTTCCTGCCCCCTAAAACCTGACTGCCTGAGGAAATTGCCCAAAGGAGAACACTGCTTTTTCCTCAGAAAAACATAAACCCAGACAGACAGACAGCTTTGCTCCAGCGGACACTCAGGACTGAGCTGCTACTAAAAGCACAAGAAATTGCTTGGCTGTTAAAGCCATCTTTCCTACAAGGCAGCTGCCTTCCTGCACACCTTGACAAAGGCAGGAGTGGACATCAAACACATACACAACAACAGCAGGGCTCGGAAACCCTCTGTGACCCCACAGAAAACCAATTCCCAGTGTCTGCTCTGGAACTCACTTTTATTACAAGTAAGAGGCGCTTCACTGCCTATTTCAATCTGCCCTGAAGGCTTTTTGAGGAAACACGAGCATATACGTGTCACAACAAGGCACAAATAATTGTGCTCCACCTGGGAAGGATGGATGGAGCCTGAACAGGGCACTTCAAATTCTGACATATTTATCTGCTGAAAGCTCGCAAGCATCTCCTCCTAATCACCTCGTCCTCTGAGAAACCATTCGGGTAGAACCAGGAAAGGAGACCACAGGGAAGGAGGAAAGGCAGCTTCCTTCCTTTGAACTCCTGATTAGTTTCCATCATCAGAGGACTCTGGTGTGTCTGCAGGTGTTTCCCAAGGACCGGGCTTCATCTGCATAGAGCCAAGCACTGCCACTGAAGGCACGACTCCACCTCCGCAGCTAGCTCCAGGCCACGCTGAGCCTGCTAATGGGAGCAGCTCAGCAAGGACACGGGGTGATGCTGGACAAGATGACCACCTTGTCCTCCACAGCTTATCACCCCTCTTCTGCCTGCTCCCGCAGAGCTAACAGAGCAATACCAAATTCCTTCTTTCACTTAAAGCCAGTCGGTCCTTCACCCCTAAACCAGTTCATCCCGAGGAAACTGCCCTGGCAAGCTCCCCAATGGCTCCAGCAGCTGTTTGGAGCAGCAGGGGTGACACCAGGAGTGTGTGGCAGAGGCCGGGCTGCCAATAACCTCTCCCACCCGCACGTACCTCCACTGAGAGCAAACACAGACCTCACTGCACAGCTCACTCACTGTGAACCGAGTTACTGCAACGCTCATCCAGGAACAGGCTCATCCAGCACATGAAAGTGGGACAACCTGCTGGGAGTAGACGCTTGTCCTGTGGTCACAGCCAGCTACAGAGAGACTTTATTCGTGGCCTTATTTAAGCCACTTAAGAAGAGGGTAAACCAGAACAGGGCACATGGACCCAGTTCAGGGGATGTGGGGGGCTCTGCCAAAACCAGAAGACCCCTTTGCTGCAAAGCCACAGCTGAGTTCAGACACAGAGAGTCCACTGGCAGCTCCAGGGCGGGCTGATGAAGTGTGGAAGTTTTCACTTGTATCTAAATTAAAGCTTCTAGAAAAGCACAGAAACACATAGTCAAAGACAAATTAAAGCCTGAATTAATCTGAATTAACTACATGCAACAAACTCCTGCTCAAGATACAGAGATTCAATAACAAAATTAAGGGTCTTCATCGTTATCAGCACATAGAGCACGTGGATCCTTTATATTTTGTAGCAACCAAACTAAAATGGTTCAGGTTTCCCACTGAACACACACACACTCAGTACCAGCCCCAGTCCTTCCACCCAGCCAAGAGCGCTTCAGCAATCCCGGGTACTTCTGGGCAGGCTGGAAGATCTCCCTCTGCTCACGTCCTGAGGCTGTTTAATTCACACGTGCTGCCAGAACAGTGAGGCCAAGCCGAAAAGCTTTCTCATCCGCAGGCAAAGCGGCAGCCAAGTAGCGTTCCGGCTCATGTACTCGCCTGTCCAGAAAGGGGTAGGACACATCCTCTGGCGACTTGAAAGAAAGGGTTCACGAATAGGAGTATTTATCAACCTGCACCGCCAGGGAAAAAAACAAACCAAACCAAACCACCAAACACCCTCATGGGACCAAAAGCCAGAATCCTACAGCAGTTTATGCTTCATTTTCTTTAATTACAGAAGCGATTCCATTAAAACTGATTCGGATCTTGCAATCCTTCCCACAGTCCCTCCACAATGCTAACAGTTCCTCTTCCACGGCTCCGTGGGAAAAACCGGGTTTATGAGGCTTCACCCGGTTGCCAGCAAGCAGTTGCCCCAATCCCATGAAGCCAACCCCAAAGGAATGGCAGGAATGATGTGAAAAAAAAAAAGCCTCAAAGCTCAGATCC
The DNA here is from genome assembly GCF_000710305.1 of Buceros rhinoceros silvestris. NCBI lineage: Eukaryota > Metazoa > Chordata > Aves > Bucerotiformes > Bucerotidae > Buceros > Buceros rhinoceros. The sequence continues at coordinate 1,231 of NW_010390909.1, read as the reverse complement.
AAATTCATTGAAGTCTGCAAGATTTTCTGACCCATTGGGCAGTGCAGACGTCCCAGCCTCTCCTCCTCTCATCTCTGCAGCTTGGCACATTACGGTTTTCTAGAGATCACGTCAATCGGTTGAACAGGAGACACTTGCCTGTTGCGCCCCTAACACCCGGCAGCGCCCCGCGGACCAGATTCTGCACGGCTTGTTGACACGTTCAACGTGCAAGTCTCTCCGGAGGTTTTCAGCCGCAGACCTGTAACGGCCGGGCTGAAGGCAGCCTTCTGCACCACAAGGACAACCACAAAACCCTCTGGGTTACAAACGGCACCGGGCCAGTCATCGCCCTGCAGCCTGCAGGCTCCCAGCGAAGGCCCAGACATCTGTTTCAGCTACGCCAACCTGCTGTGAGTGCAGAAGGCACGAGAGCTATCTAGCCAAAAACCTGGCTTCGAAAGCTGCATTCCTGTCCTTCGCGGGGATCGCAGCGACGCTCCAAACAGCCTCCAGCCAACTGATAGGGAAGAGCTGTCACCTCAGCCCGGAGAGTGCTGAACTCAGACAGCGCCGGGGACAGTCAGGGGGCACGCGCAGGGAAAGCGATGCTGAACCCAGCACAAGAAACCATGTGCTCCTCTGCACTAGCCAGAGGAACCTACGTGGCTTCGTCAGGTCTTGCAGGCTATCCCCTGAAGCGAGCGACCTGCAGCCTGGACCCCTGAGCACCCAGTGCCCTCGGCTGTCACAAACAAGGAGGCAGAAGCAGCCACTCTGAGTTCCTGCTGCTGTGTGAATCGTCTGCCCTGTACGAGTTCCGGCATTCTACATCTACCCTCCAAGGGGGTTGCTATCCCTTCCCGAGACACTCCCTACAGGCTAACTCAAACCGCGTTCTGCTGCAGATGACGCCAAAGAGTCAGACAGAAAAAAACCCACCAACTTCAAACACAGGAAAAAGAAGAAATTACTCCAAACACCTTGCACCGTCACCAAGGTACTGGGCAAAACGCCAGCACAGCCCTCCCTCCTCTCCCCCAGACAAAGAGAATGTGAGAAGCCAGCTGAAATCTGGTGCCCCTGGGGAGAGCCGCGCTCGCAGGAATGTTAAATCGTTCAGAGCTTTTCATCCAGGACGAAAAAAAATCGCTGGCGAAAGAGCGCAACAGCAACTGGCATAAGCCGCGGGGAGCCCAGTGCTTCTGCCAGGCTCCGCACCTTCCTCCCAGCCGAGCCAAACTTAATCCAA
>NW_010390908.1:539-796 GCF_000710305.1 Buceros rhinoceros silvestris | reverse complement strand
CAGGGGCGTGTCATTGGCATGTTGTGGGCGTGTCAGGCGTGTGTCGTGGGTGTGCCGGGGCTGTGCGTGTGTATGTGTCATGGGGGGGGTTGTGTGTGTTAGGGGCATGTCATTGACATGTCAGTGGCGTGTCAAGGGCGTGCTGGATGTGTCTGGGTATATATCATGGAACGAGAACGCTCTGTGTGTAAGTAGCGTGTCGTTAGCATGTCATAGGCGTGTCATGGGCGTGCCGGGGGTGTGCGTATGTGTCATGG
>NW_010390908.1:0-250 GCF_000710305.1 Buceros rhinoceros silvestris | reverse complement strand
GGTGTGAGGTCGTGGGCGTGTCAGGGGTGTGGCATGGGCGTGCCGGGGATGGGGGGGTGTGTATGTGTCATGGCGGGGGCCTGTGTCCGTCAAGGGCGTGTCATTGGCATGTCAGTGGCGTGTCAGGGGCGCGCCGGGGGTGTGTGTGTATATATGACGGAGAGAGGGAGCCGTGTGTGTAAGTTACGTGTCATTGGTGTGTTGTGGGCGTGTCAGGGGCATGTCATGGGTGTGCCGGGGATGTGTGTGT
>NW_010390907.1:585-1199 GCF_000710305.1 Buceros rhinoceros silvestris | reverse complement strand
TGTGAGCGCGGGTAGGACCTGGGGACGGATGGGGGGTGGTCTATGGGATGTGGCATCACGGAGAAGGGGGACACAGGGATGGGGGACAGTTGGGTCACCATGGGGCAGGGCCAACCTGGGACACTGCTGGGAGGGGGACAGGCTCGAGGTCCTGCTCTGTATCCGGGGACAGGCCAGTACCCGCCGAGTGCCCACTCATACCTGTCCTCTCCAACACGGCAACGCACAAGGACACCCCCTCTCCCCACACACAGCAACATGCAGGGACGCACCCTGTCCCCACACTCACAGAGGGTCACCCCGTGTCGTCAAACATCCCCCCCTGCCCTGGTAGCACCCCACAATGTCCGCCCACCCCCATGACCCCCTCAATGTGTGCTGACACCCCATGTCATACCCATGGCCCCCGAGACACACCGTGTCATCCCCCCACCTTGGCGACATCCCCTCATGCCTGGGCACAGCCCCTTCATCACGGCCGGGGACAGGAAATAAACGACGTGTGAGCTGTGCTTTGTGTCGCCGCTGGGCCTGCATGGGGACAGACACGGGGCAGGGGCGGGGAGTTGTCACCGACCTGCCTGGGTCCCTTGGCCACTCCTGTGCCCGTGGGG
>NW_010390907.1:0-250 GCF_000710305.1 Buceros rhinoceros silvestris | reverse complement strand
GAGCGGTGGCCCTGGGAAGGGGGGTGGGATGAAGCGTGTCCACAGGGTCTGGACAGGGGCGAGCGGGCGGCAGGCAGCCGCGAGAGAGAGCCGGGACCAGAGTCCAGGTTCGGTGGGGACCAAAACCCTCCGTGGGCACTGAACAAAAAGTGCTGGGTGACGGCTGGGGTCGGCAACAGCACAAACCCCCGGGGCACAGGAGCCCTGGGAACACTCGCACTGCAGCTGTAGCACCTGCCCGATGCTGACG
>NW_010390906.1:384-1978 GCF_000710305.1 Buceros rhinoceros silvestris | reverse complement strand
CAGGTGTACAGATGAAGAAGAGAGAACACATATTTAAGTTGTCAGAATGATGTGTGACTTAAAGCTATGGAATAAAAAAAAAACCCGAAGAAAGAAAATACTGTTGACCATCAGAAAACATTTTCTAGCAACCCTTTTTTAAAAAATATTTTCTCTCTTTTCTGAGCTATCAGGTGGTATAACGACCTCTCAAGACTGCCAAGTAATTCTCATGGATTGTTTTTAAATTTAGAGCCGGACTGAAAAATGCAAGAAAATACTACTGAGTGTGGGTAGATTAGATAGTCTAATAGACCATTATCCTCTCTGATTTCCATTAAGGTCATTAGTCGGAATGTTGCTTGCAGCATATTAGTGAAAAAACAGTGGAAACACAGTCACATAGTGGATCCAGTATCTCAAAATCATGTTTGTAGTAAAAACAGTGATATAAAAATCCATCTCAGGTATTTTATAAGTCTAATTAGTGTCTCAGTGAATCACAATCTTTAACGTATGCATCTTGCAACACTCCCCAGGAGAAGAGATTTGTATCAACTCTTTAAAAGAAAAGGAGCAAATATAAACAGGGATTTGGTTGTCTGGTGTGCAAGAGCAATCAGGAAAATTAATCTGAATTAACTGAAGCATGAATTTAATTTGGATCCTTCTGCCAAGTTACATTTTGCACATAATCCTCATTCAGAAAGAAAGTGTCTTCCATTGAGTGCAGAGTGTTTGGCTCTCACTGCATACCTGTTGACATCGATATCCGTTACCAGTTCAGAATGGATTAGTGGCACTGTCCAGGGACTATTAAATAGAGAATTTGACTACATTTTTTTCTGTACTCATGGATCCACAGGCAAGCTGCCAAGCATTTTAGAATTAACCACACAAAAGCATCACCTCCTCTACAGTGGGGAAAATGGAATTGGCAGGGCTCCATTTGGTTATTCACTCTGGTCCTGGGGAACCGTAAGTCACATAGTGCAAGTAGGATGGCACAACAGGCGTAGTGCTGCCGGACCGTGGGTCAGAGCAAGGTCCATCGAGCTCCCCAAAACCTCAGTGTCAGACCTGTGTATTAAATAGATCACAGAGGGGAAAAAAATACTATCAGTCTTGAAAGACGGGAAGAGGTAGTGCTTCCCAATAATTCCTGTTTTTAAGATAACACTTCCATACTTTCAATTATCTGCCACATAAATCCCACCAGTTTACCTTTCCCCGTGGCCACACGCTCCTTCCGGCTTTCCACGGCAGAAACATCTCCTCTCCCAGCGTCCTGCTGCGTCAGGCACCAGCCAAACCAAGTTGCTTTAGGAAAGTGGTTCATTGGGAAAGTGGTGTCTGACTCTTAGTGTTTCAGGCTTTGTTTGAAACTGTAGTAAATGAAAGACAGGAGAAGAACGAAACAAACAACAAAAAACAATAACCGGATTTATTTTTTAAAAAGGAGGGGAAGGGGATGTGTGTAAAGAAAAATCTCTTCTGAGATGTGGGTGATGCCGACGCCCAACAGAACGCCGCTGCCTCCCAGGCTCTTCCCGGGGCACGGAGCGAACCCCCATCGCCGCTGGGTGGGAAGTGGGGAGCGGCTGGTGTTACCCCT
>NW_010390906.1:0-247 GCF_000710305.1 Buceros rhinoceros silvestris | reverse complement strand
CCCCCCCGGGGGCCGACCCGGGATGCTTCTCCGCCGGCCCGGGCCGTGTCCCCTCCCGTCCTGCTCCCGTCTCCCCGGTGAGCCCAGGCCAGGAACCTCCGAGGGATGCTCCCGGGGTAGCTCCGCAGCGGCGGGGGAACGGCGGGGCACGGGAACGCTCCGAGAAGCCCTCTCTAGAGCGGCGATTTCTCCGCCAGGTGGGCGCAGGACAGGCGAATCCGGAGCCCCGGCTGGCACAGCCGTCTGT
>NW_010390905.1:1416-4080 GCF_000710305.1 Buceros rhinoceros silvestris | reverse complement strand
GGCCGGTGGGCAGGTTCAGCTTCACAGCCAGCCCCGCCACATCCCCACTCCCCTTATCCCCCGGCCAGAGAAACCCCCCGCCAGCCTCTCGCGGCCCTGCTCTGTGGACACCCGCACCTGAGCGTGCTGCAGGAGGCAGCTGCCGGGGAACTCGTCCTCCCCACTCCCAGCGAGGTTTGCAAGGGGAAGATATTTTACTGTGCCAGTTAGAAACTCCTCCAAGTGAGCGCTGTGCTGTTCATCACACGAGCGCTGCTGCATGGCACAGACTTCACATTAACTTTTAAAGAGCAGGAGGTTGTAGCTAGCTGTTGTTGAAAGCCTTCTCATTTAATTTACAGGGGGAAAAAAACCCTCTAAAAATCTCCATCTGCTACTGCAAACCCGTCCAAGCCTGCACCTAAATTAGCAAGTGCTGCAGAGCCTCAAAAGCCGTGGGGGGAGGTATCCCTGCACCGGGAGGAGGAAAGGACGTAACTGCAGCACCTGGGGGAAAAGGAGGGTTCAACTGCCTGCCCGTCACGGGCAAGAAACCCCTTGGAGACCCCTCCTGCAGCAGCAGCTCGGCCCAGGGAGCAGTGACACTGCTGGGGTTCGTGGCAAGATGGGGGACGGCCCTGGCACGCACCTGTAGCCTACAGTAGCAGAGCACGGCGATGATGCACAGTAGGATCACCGTCGCTAGGATTCCCCCGGTGATAACAACAGTTCCCGCTGTCATCCGACCGATTCTCCATCAAACTCTGAAAGGCAGGACACGGGGACAGATGTCACCCTGGGATGCGAACCTCACCTACCACGGCTTTGGCATCACATCACAGACACGATGCCCGCGAGGCATCCCAAAATACCGCATCCCTGTTCCTCCTGCCCCACCTGGAAAATTATCACCCAGTATCATTCTCTTCCTCTCAGTGAGAGGACACCTGAGACGCAGCATCACGTCCCCTCGCTGCCATCGCTGCCTCTGCCTTGGGGTCTTTGCGAAGCACCCTGCAGCCCATCCTCGGAGCCTCCCCCCTGCTGAGCCACACGGGCTGATTTCCACCCTCCTGGCAGAAAAAACAGCTGCTGCTTCAAAATGCAGAAGCAAACCTGGGTTTCCCCTGGGAAAAGCCAAAGGAGAGCCTTTGAACTCTGCGACTCTGGCAGTCTGAGCCCCCCCAAAACACCCCCCACCTGCCTGCTGGGCACCAATGGGTCTAACGTGGGCTTGGCATGAGCCAAGCAGCCCCCACCACCATCCCCGTGCTGTGGGACCTGGGGGCTACTTACGTTCCGTGACGGAGGCGTTGGACCTGGAAGGAGCAGAGGGAGAGGTCAGCCGTGGCCCGCCAGCACCCCTCCCGCACGCTTCCCTCCTTCCTGAGAATTCGCCTCGACTCGGGACCTGCGCGAAGCCCCGCTTCGCGTCCCGCAGCCCACAGGGATGGGGCTCAGCACGAGCCGGTGCCCCTGGGAGCCCCCATGGTGCAAAAAGCATTTGGGGTCCTGCAGGTGATGATGAGAGTTATATTTATTACTATTTTCTTTAATTTGGAGCATGAAAAGAGGCATTGCCCAAGCTGGGAGCAATACTCGGGAGGACAAGGCTGTGTTATCAGCGGCTCATGAATCACGCAGCTTCGCATGGCCACGTCCTGGCTTAGTCAGCACTTGGCCTTTTCCTCTTTCAAATTAATTATGGAGGAGGCGGATGCATCATCTCGCAAGTGGACAATGTTTTAGGGGGAAACGGGGCTCTGCTGGGAAAGGGGCTCTGCCCTCCATCCTCTCCGGGGCAGGTGAGCCTCAGCATTCCCCCAGCACCCTGCAGGCACCTACCTGGAAAAGGACAGGCAGGGAGTCACGGTCACGCCGGCCCCGGCATAGCCGGCCAGGACAGGCAGCGCTGCATGGCCACGGGGACACACTGATGGCCCTGGGAGGGAGGACAAGGAGAAAAACCACCACCGTCAGCTCACCCCCCTGCCTAAGGGAGCTGCCCGGTGTCCCCATCCCCACGCGACGGTGACACACTGATGTCCCTGTGAGGGAGGACAAGGAGAAAAACCACCACCGTCAGCTCACCCCCCTGCCTAAGGGAGCTGCCCGGTGTCCCCATCCCCACTAATGCCACCTCTGTCCGGCAGCAGGGCTGAATAAATGGCATTTTTAGGGGGAGTGGCAGGAAAGATGGGTGCTGCAAAGGTGGGCGACCCAAAGCGCCAGGCAAGAATGATCCCGCACCCAAAACTTGCAATTTCAGCCAAAGCGAGAGACTTACACCCAAGAAGCGGATGGGTGTACCCATCGCCCCCATCACCCCCACCCTCTGACGACGCCGGGCGCAACCACATTTCATTACCGGACCCTGCATCCCTCTGTGCCTCGTCCAGAGCAAGGCTAATTGATAGGGCCCAAGTGCCAGCTGGTTGCAGCCGAGCAGATCTAATTACCCGCTCGCCACGTGGCCCTAATTGACGCAGGGAGGTGGCAGCTTCCAACCAAGACCTGCCCACCTCTGCCCCAGCCTGGCAGGCACCACCCCCCGCCCAAAATCACACCCCCTGCTCCCTCCGCTGCTCGAAATTGATTTTCAGCTCTTGGAAAGTTCCTGTACGGAGCCAAAAGGCAGGCGGGCATTGGATTGGCTCCGCCAGGCGTTCTCACCGGCGAAACAGA
>NW_010390905.1:548-1341 GCF_000710305.1 Buceros rhinoceros silvestris | reverse complement strand
AGGTGGGGGCAGGCTGTGGGCTCCCGGGGGGAGCCGTTCTCACAGGCGAAACAGAGGAAGAAAGAAACCCTGAGAAATCAATAGGTCCATAGCCCAGCTTATATCTCTATCCATCAGGAGACCCGACGCAGAGCTAATAATAGACCCCAACATGCTCGGCTCCTGCGCGCTGTTACCAAACCGCACCCTGGAACACGAGCAGGAACGGCGAGGAGGGACAGGGGGAGCCTTCGGTGGAGTCATCGCCTCCCCGAGTGCCATTCTTCACAGGGAAAAGCTGACAGTGAGTGGCTGGAAAAGGCCAATGTTGACCTTCAGTGACCCCTGGGAGGGACGCGCCGTGAGCCAGGTGGTGATGGATGATGCAGACGGCCATGCGCATCCAGAAAACTTCGTTTCATGGGAGCCGTGATTTGATTTAGAGCTCGGAGAGCAGCATCCAATTAGCCTGAGGTTTGGAGCGAGCAGGCGGCTTCGGAGAACAACCCTGGGTGGGAAGGGACCAGTCCTTTGGTCACCTCCAAGCTCAGCTGGCGCTGCCTTGAGGATGGCTGGGCTTCCACATGCCCCACCTCCGGCATTCCCGGTTCGGGGGCTGCCAGGATCAGTGTTTCACCAGCCCCCGCAGGAGTCAGGCTCCTCTTTATTAAAACAGTGAATGTTGAAAAAAAAATACAAAATTTAAAACGAACCAGAAGGCAAGTGCTGCCTTCCCTCATCTCTCCGGAGCCTAGCAGTTCATTGCCTACCCCGCCTGTGCCTGTAACATAGTTTGAGGCTAGAAAACAGCCTT
>NW_010390905.1:0-414 GCF_000710305.1 Buceros rhinoceros silvestris | reverse complement strand
GCCTCCCCCGCCTGTGCCTGTAAAATAGTTTGAGTCTATAAAACAGCCTTCTCTAACCCACGGCTCTCTTCTGCAGGGATCTAACACCTCCCAGGGAGAGAGCAAGAGCCCCAGTCTCAGGCCTGACTGAGGACTTGGGAATTATGAGGTAAATATGCCCAGAAAGGGGCAGGACAACGGCCTTTTCCAGCCCCTGCCAGAGGCCACTCCCCCGCCCCAGCAGCCGCATCCCTGCCACCGGGGATCAGCCCATCCCCATTTTCCATCCACTCCCTGCGACCACATCCCGGCCTGCCGCGAAGGGGGCATTTGGGGTTCGGCATCCCCCAGCACCGCACGACCCCACCACCCCATCCCGACAACAGTCTCTATGTTTTCAGGGGTCTCCTCAGAGCCTCAGGTGTATGGTGATCC
>NW_010390904.1:2605-20062 GCF_000710305.1 Buceros rhinoceros silvestris | reverse complement strand
GTTCCGCCCGCCCTTGGGCACCCGCTCCAGGAGACAGGATGGGAAAAACTGGCCTGGGAAAGGGCCTGCTCAGCACTGCTCGCCAGGCACCAGAGGGCAGAGAGGATGGCTGGGCCCCTCCCTTCATTCCGTATTCCTGCAGTGCTCCTCGGGGAACTGCAGCAGGGCTGCCACTGGGCAGCCTGCAGACACCAGAGCTCATCTGACGGGGAGCTCGGCTCACCTGCCACCCTGCAGAGCCCGTCAGCGAACCAGAACGCAGGCCAGGGGTACAGCCAGCCTTCGTGTTCACGATAAATTACCTACTTGAGGAAGTTAACCGTGGAGCTCTGGGTCTATCGGCAGCAAAGCCTGCAGTGCTATGACAGGCTGAGATGTAACGCTCTGGGCAGGCATGGTTTTTCTGGGATCATGGGATAGCTGAGCCATTATACGGCTTTATATGGCTTTTTACAACAGAGCTTTATATGGCTGGGAATTCACCAAGAGGTTGAGTGAACTAGTTAAGAACCTCGTCCTCTGGCTTTCTGCTGCATCTTGTCCTGTAACAGAGGGCAGGTTCTCCTCCCTATTAATGGGCAAAGGTTCAGCTTTCCTTTTTTTCAGTTCCTACTTCAGGCAAAACTCAGAACCGAAGATGCTGCCAGAAGGTCTTCCTCTCTCCTGTCCCCCTTTAAATGTTTGAATAAGTCCTTCCATCTTCTGAGGATAATGTAGAAGCTGTGACCTCAGTCTTTATCCTGACCTGGGTTGTTCTCAGTCCTTTGCACAGTGAGGGAGAGGACCTAAAGATACCCCCCAGCAGGCAACCTACCTTCACCGTCTCCTCTGATTCTCCCAACAGGACGCTGCTCTGGATATGAAGTACCTCTCCCTACCCCTGCTAGATTCTCCCCTCCTCCCTTCCTCTTCTGGGAGACCTTCCCAGTCCCTACTGATCCTACAAAAGACACTTCTGGCTGCAGCTGTACTTGGGTGAACTGGGATGAAAGCACAGATGTAGAATGAACCTATGCCGTGATAGCAGTCAGGGCTTGTCCAGACATGACAGCTTCCCTGCCCCTTCCCAGGGGAGTGCTCTCAGGAGGGCGGAGAGAGCTCTGTAGCACCTAAGTGGAAAAACTGGCTGGGCTGTGCAAAGAGAGGGGATTGCTAGAGAAGGGCAAGGATCTTGTACTTCAACCCTCACCAGCTCCTCAAGCAAAATAAGCAGCAAACTGGAGATTCATGGAGGCACCAGATCCTTGTAGCAGAGCAAAGGCAGAACAAGAGACATGGGGCACTCGCTAGCCCTGAGAGCCTTAGCCTTGTGCTGTGTGGCTCCGACAACAAGAGCAGAGACGCGCTCGTTTTTACCTACTCCTCTGCAGTTATACATATCCCTCAAAACACCACACATATCCTCTTCCCTTACAAAGACACAAAGTTGCCCTAAGAAGTTGAATCTTGACCCCTCTGTGACAAAGGGAGAGCCCTGCACTGTTTGCTCCAACAACTCTGGCTTGCTCTGTGGCTCCAGTGCCCTGGTGACTCCTATACTTGCTAATTGCTCTTCCTCAGGAATGAGCCAGGCGCCGATGGTATTGTGCAACGTGCTTTACATGGTTTCCCATGGCAAAAGAGCCATCCCAGTCCAAGCAGAAGGGGACACAGAGGAGAAACTTGCCCCTCTTTGGCTTTCAGCTTTCTGTTCATGGGACATATACACTGTTCTGTGCATCTGACCCTTCTGGCCTGAGAGAAACAAGGCTGACATTTAGGGGTTGGGAACCAGTTGTGGAGTGAGTCAGTGTCAATCACACAGTTACAGCTCACAGAAACTAGCTCCAGAGCTGAAGGCTCCTGGATAAAGCCCAAGAGGGAGTGGAGAGGTGTGTGCAGGTCTTACACCTTACACATAAGTAGAAAAATCACAACTGAAAAAGAGAAGCTAAGGAGGAGAGGCAAAGTATAAGTTACACCTGGCAGGCAAGAGAGAGGTAGACCACACTAACTCCCCTGACTGCACTTCATGCTTACAGATGCTCTGATCTCTAGCTCCCTGGAACCTCTCCCATGGCCTACAGCCAGTGTCTGTCTGCATACTCACCTACGCAGCTCCCATCGACTTCCTCAAACCCCACAGCACAAATGCATCGGCCCATTGGTACCAGCCACTCCCCGTCAGTGCTGCAGTGCATCCTGGGGGCAGAGCCCACTTCTTCAGCTGCATACTCCACACAGACCCCTTGCACTTCTGTCAGACCCTCTGAACCTGCCAGCGTCTCTGGAAAACGGGCCAGGCCCCGCACTGTCTCTGGGCAGGTCTTGTAATACACTCGGACAGACACCATTGCTATGCAAGCCCCAGAGTTCTGGAAAGCCAAGTAGAAGCCCCGCCGAGACAGCTTCCCAATGGTGCACACTTCTGTGTTCAGCTGCATGGCGCCCGATTCGATGTCTCTGCTGGTGAAACTTCGATCTGCTGCCACGGTGTTGAGCTAAGTGCAAGAGAAAAAGACCACAGCTTTAACATCTGAGCACGCAGCAGCAGCCGCCGAGATACCCATGCCTCCCAAACTCCTACACTAAGGCCTTTTAGAGGCTGTATGGTCAGCCGGCTTCTAACGCCAGTGCACTGTACGCTTTCTCTGCACATGGAAGAGGAGTTCACAATGGAGCCCATATCCTTTCTTGCCTCTGTACTTTCCATCATCTCCTTTTAACTCGTTTGCAGTCATTCATTGGTCTTACACGGAATTATGTTCTGCCCCTCTGACCTCAGAGGTCTTTAGGAACTGCCCCTAAAGGAGCAAACCTCTCTTCTGTGATATTTTTCTTTGTCTGCAAATTGTATGCAGAAGAAATCACAACACCACTAAGAGTTCTGTTTGTTAAATTGACCAGTGAATTACAGCCACCCATTTCTAGGCTATACTTGGTGCAGGTCAGATCATCTACCACCAGGTACTTTTCCTGCATTTTTCAGCACTGTAGATATTTGGGTTAAAAATGCTCCCATGCTCTTACATTCCCACTGCCTCAACAAACAAAGGGTGAGAGTGAGTGAGAGATGCTTTCAATGCTTGAGCAAATGGGAAAGGCCTCCATGACATCATGTGATATGGAAGAGATGAACTGCAGCTGCAGCTGCCTTTCTTCTCAGAAAACCTGATAATGGGGTGACCTTTCTTCTCAGAGACAGAGCCTGGTAGCTGATCCTCTCCACCACAGGCCCCTCCTCATTGCATGACACCACCCACTCCATGTAGTTGGATGGCAGATGAAAAGATCTGCACAGCAACTGCATCTGGCAGTGGGATCACAAGGCAGATTTGGGAGTTGTGGACGTATCACACAAATGCTTGTGGTAGGCTGCAGGGTAGACGGAGGAGCACTGGGGAGAGATGGCAGTCAGATACCAGAGTCCTGCTCTGCCTGTGGTGGCCTTTACTGTTTTTTGTTTTCATCACATGCATTTAAACTGCAGAGGAAAGGGCAGACAAATAATTTAGGTCTGTGGCTTCTTTTAGGACAGGACTGAGTTATAGAATTTCCTCTGCAAAAAGGCTGAAATTTCCTGTTCTACAATTCAAATGTTTCCATGGCAAGAGGGCATGACGCTGGGGGAAACAGCAGTTAAAATACAGCGGCACTAAATACTTTCACAGAAGGGAGAATTTCATTAGAGCAAGCCATGACCTTCAGGTTTAGAAAATAAGACCCTGTATCTTGTAACAATCAGTAAATGTTTAGGAGCACAGACACCTGAACTGGATTATGTTCTTCACTCTTGCCTAATTACCTAAGGCAAGTCAAATTCCTTTGGTCTTTGCTTGACTATTTCTAAAATTTGGTATAACCATCCACCACTGTTACAACCCTTTAGAATCCTTACTTACGTGGTGTCCAGATCAATAAGTGGTTATGCCGAAGGGAGGTCTGATCTCATTTGAAAACTCCTGTGCCTCCTGTGACAAAGACTGCTCTGATCATCACAGAGGACACTGGGGGCAAAGTTTATTCTAAGGACAAAGCTTACTATCCACGCCCCTCCCCAGATGCCGGTTCTCCCGGCCTCTCCCAGGCAGCAAGATACACCTAGTTTGAGCTGAAGGATATGACTAGTTTAAGCTGAAACTTGTGACTCAGTCTTCACCCCCAGCACTACAGACCTTGATGAACAGTGGCCGGCGGAACTGGATCCCAACATCTTGTTCAGACTCCATGTAATAGAGATTGAAGGTCTCTTTGCAGGTCACCACTTCACCTTTGAAGCTCTTGCAGTCCCTCACAGTAAATTTTAGCTCCACATAAATGCGGGAGGCTGCTTCACCCCGATAAATCCAGTTGGTGCGAAGCCAGTGATCAGTGTCACCCTCGGAAAGCACACTGCAGTCCTGGTACATATAGACCGGGGTACCATTTATCATCTGCTGCACTTCACTCCACTGCTCCCAGGGGAGAAGAAAACACACATTGTTAGACAGATGTGGAAAACCAAGTTTCTCTTCAAATATGACAAAATCTTGTGTACAAGGACAATTCCCATTTAGCATTCAGGGCTCAAAGCCTGGCTAGTTAAAAGCTCTCTTACACTGAGCAAAAGCTGTATCTGGTCTAAACCTCCATGTCTATCTGCCTGTACTCTTTACACGGGGAGCAAAGAAAATATTGTAATTAGGATCTGACTCATGGCAAGCTGAAGGGAACTTCTGTGCATGGGCCCTTACACATCCCTGTCACCCTACCTTGGTTCCAATTTTTTTCTTTCATACACCGCCCTATCTTAGATTGAGAGAAAGACCCACTACTCCCATGCATTGGCCACTTCTCTCTGCCACCGTTTACACTGATAGTGTACAGTAGGACATACCAGATCAGGGCTATTATCTGCCCCCAAAAATACTGCACAGGACTTTGGGGAGAAAAGGTGGCCCGACACAGGGGGCCAAACCTGTGTCGCCTAGGAAGGTGACCTGTGTTGCCTGGGAAGGTCAACGGCAGGACTCTGCTAGAGCTAGCGCTCTTTAATTTGGAGTTCATACTTCTTGAAGTGTGATATTTTGCAAACTCTAATTTAACTAGTAAAACTCGGTTGATTTTCCTGAGTTCATACTAGGTTCTGCTTCTTCCCCAGGCAAATAGTTGAGAAGAGGACATGGGCCCAGCTGGTTATACAACCTCACTGATTCTATTTGTTTGAATCCAATAGGGTTCAATAGGTATTTTAACATACATTTCTGCCAAATTTTATGTGGTTCCAGTTTTGTTTCCTCACCACAGGTCAGATACAAAATGCAAAAAATATTCACTTTTGAGTAAGTCACACATGAGAACTGAAAACTTGGAAAGCAAGGTTTTGTCCACAGGGAAAATAACTTAAATCTTTTTTCCCGCCTTGCTAGGACTGCCTTTCTCATTATGTTTAATCAAATTAAATTGAAACAAGTGCCCACATAGGTATTGGCATGAGTTTAAGCATCTGGGTTTTAAATCACACCCCAGGCTAAGATGCAATTTGAACAAGGCCTCAGTCTCTATAGTACTCTAGGTTTGTCAAGTCTCATGGGCTGAGCATGAGAGTCACATGTTTCTCCAGCCCCTCCACCTCTTGTACTCACAGAACGATGCTGCAGCCTCTCTCCTACCTTCTGTGATGCCACAGACCAGGTCGTTCTCCTAGTGGAGTACAAGAGATGGACCCACAGAGTGCCGAAGGAGGCTTTGCTTTTACGCCATGACTTAGAGCATACCTCCTATGCAGCCCCACTCTGAAAACTGTCCTCTGTAGCTCTCTCCAAGCTAGCAAACTCTGCTGGTAGCGCAAGCTCGTGGCTGGCTGATTTCAGCCATGTACCTAAGTGCATACTAGCAGTCCACTCCCAGGAAGTTCTATGGATGCTATCTATGTGTCCCTTCTTGTTTCCTTTTTCTCCATGTAATTAATCTCCAGTGTTACCCCACCCTCTTAATCTGATCCAGCTGGCATATACCTGCACCGCACAGGATTTACACTTATTTCACTCACTGGAGTGGATAGCAAGAGAGAGAAAGAGACGGATTAGTCCCAGCTGATCAGCCAGAATAGACAATCTGTTTAATCCCCTCTTGTACTGTTTCATTGAAAATCTTCTGGAAAATGCTACAGAATTGAATTTACCACACATTCTGAAGTATACTGAAATAGAACAGGTTAGAAAGGAGAGCAAGAGCTCTCATATAGCTTTCATATGAAACTGCCTATGTCAGGACTGGCTTTTAGAAGCATTTTTCCATGGGTGTTTGCTTCCACCAAGCTGATGGGAAAGGCATAATTGCATTTTAAGGCTGAGAGTTAGACAAGTTTCCATTAGCAGTTTATCCTAAGGCAGTACCACAGACAAGTGTCACCAGAAAGCAATTTTTGCATGTCTCACCAAAAGACAGGAGCTGTGGTGATGTGTGTCCTGAATATACCATTTTGGAAACTTAGGTGATACAGGACCAAAGTTTCATTTTCAATAGTGACAAGTCTAGCAGGAAAATTTCCTTTAAACTCTACTGCTGGCAAAAATCCAGCTGCTAACTCCTATAATATTTCTCTAGCTCATCCCAGGCCAGCTTCTTCCAGGCTGAGCTCTTCAGGGCAAAGATGCTTAGCAGTGACTATTGCACAGTTTCATATGCAGCGTGGTGTAAAGGAATAACAAGGGAGTCAGACTTGGTTTTTCTAGACTCTGCCGCTGATGGGTAAAGGAAGTAAAATGAGGATATTATTTATGCTGACAATATAGAGCTATTGTTAAATATGCTTGTGACTTCATTATTCAGTGAAGCTTTTAAATTCAAAGTAGTAGAGGAAAACTGTTACATACAACACTTAATGAAAGGGTGATGAGTCCAGAAGTTGCTAGGCAACTGTCTCACATCCTCAAAAAATCTGCTGCAAAATCAAAATGTGTGCCTCTGATTTTTAATGTAATGTTCTTAATAAACACATGTGGTAAAGCCTGGCTCAATCAATAATAATAATCTGGCTCTCCAGTTTGTCTGCCAATGACATTGAATCAACCGCCTTTGATAATATAACTTTCTACCCATTTCATTCCAGACACTGAACCCTTGCTCCAGTCATCAGTTTGGCCATAGGATGGGAAGCATTCCTCTAGAGAAGTGGGGGACAGTGCAAGTCAGACTTCCTCATCTTAGCAGTGAGTGAACTGTGGTTTTATGATACTACAGAAAACATTCAAGGAGATTCAGAATCGTAGGAAGACTTATGTTGTAAATGACTCTCAGAGATTATCTGATTAATTCCCTGTTCCAAGCAAGCTTAAGAGTTCTTAAAATCTTTAAATTTTATTCTTTGAAACTCCTTTTAAACTCTTTTAAATTTAAATTCTTTTTTTAAGTTTGAACTGTCTTTAAACTAGTCTTTAAACTTTTAAAACATTTCAGAATTCTTAAAAAGTCGCTAAGAAAACAAAAGGCAATGCATTCAGGAGAGGGCCATAAATTAGTAGCTTGACTTTCTAAAAAGTCTAAGGATGAAACCATTGGATTTGAAAACAAAAGAGTGTTCCGTACTTCGCAGAAACCCATATATTAACACAGGCGCATAGTCCCAGAGGTTTGTTCTTAAAAGCCTTGGTGTGGTGTTATAATACAAAGCAAAACAATTCCAGCACAGCAATTAGAGTTAAGTGAATGACAACCTCAATGCAAGAGTGCTATCTCAATAACCTCAGAACACTGCAAGTTTGGGAAAAAGGAAGGCAACTTTCCTCCATATAAAGATTTAATATGAAGAAAACAGTGGTGGAGACGAGCTGTCTTTATGAAAGCAGTTCAGAATTACTTGAATGACTACCTGGAAGGGCAGCACTAGATATTTATAGTACATAGGATGGGTTTGCTCTGCCATGTGAGTGAAAATCCAAAGATAAGGTGCATGCCTTTTAATATTTGCCTTGATTGACTCTGAATTGATTGTATGGTTTGAAGCTCTGAAGCCTAAGGAAGGCTTACTCTGCTTTTCTACAAATGAGCCTTTCTGGTTAGGCCCGTGTCAAGGACCCTATCTAGGACAACATGGGATTCCTCCATCTATCTGTGGACTGCTCTTCCTAGAACCTGCCGTAAGGTGTAAGATGGAAACAAACTGAGACAATTCATGCGTCTTCTTGGAACTACTGTCTCAGGTTCTGCTGGCATCAATATAGTGGTCTCTTGATTTTAGTCTTTGGGGGCGAGGGGAATGGACTTTTTATGAGGATGACTACAAATTCCATTCTTGTTAATGAATAGGTAGGCTACCAGTGACGAAGACAGTAGACTGTGATGGCATTGCACATCCTTAGACTCAGAATGGAGAGCTTGTGTCTCAGAACAGTAACACTGTCTCCATCTCCTTAGGGACTTGCCCTGTCTCCTTTCAGATAAAAGTCTGCCTGCTGTGACCTGTATTTCATTCGCTTTCATTAGCTTAGCACAGCGGCTTCCAATCTGTGGCCTGCAGACCTCTAGGCAAAGGCACGGTGATACTTTTAAGAGACTTACAGAAGGCAACAACAAGGTGAGCACCTTGCCAATAGGCTTAAAGTTACTGAACTAAGATGCATGTCTCCACTGGAAAAGTTAGGAGTTCATATACTGAAAATCCCTAACCTGTTTAACTTTGGACTGAAGAGTTGCATTAAGATGAAAAGACCATCGGAGTTAGTGCAGCCAGCTACAGCATACCTGGCTTAGCAAGTACATGTCTTTGCCAGCTATCGTGCAACAGAATTCAGAGTGCTATTTTAAATCCATGAAGTCTCTTCCTGAAGAAAAATCACAGGGCCACAAAACAGCAATCTTTCTCAGCAATATGTTACTGGTGTGCCAAGCCTGAAGCCACCTAGCAGAACACACTCCACTGAATCATTTCTGTCACCTTCCTCCGGTAGCAGTTTTGCCTGTGGAGTTTCTTTGACTTTGGTATAGTGGCATTTGCATGCTACCATGACCAAAAATGTCTTCCTTAAATAGATTCAGAGTTGAAGGCACTTGTACAGTGCAGGTTTGTCTGTACTACAGCTTTGCCTCAGAGGAAAGACTGTGACAATAGAGACATCTTGCTGGTATCCGCCGTGATATGATGAACAGCTTCTTTGCAGCTAAAGTACATCTGACAAAAACCTGGCAGTAGGTAAAGCTAGATCAGCCAGTCAAAAATAGCAGCACCACAGTGGCGTTTGGGCAATGTTCCAGAATGAAGTTTCTGTGACCCTTCGCTGCAAGTTTCTCAATACTCTTGCAGGTTCTTTTGCTGGTGTGGAAGACAATTTAGACGATGATGAAAGAAGAGTGGTGATATCTAGACACCTAACTTCATGAGTCCTATAACTCTAGGTCTGAGAACAGCAAAGAGGCTGGTTTTATTTCTTTGATCATTTGGCAATGGTCAGGGAAATCTGATTTCAACACATCATCATGGAGTCTTCGATACAAGTAAACATAGAAGTGATGTTTACTCGTCTACAGTATCATTCTGGGCGGGATGATATATTTTTTTTCCCCATAATGATCTACTGATTATTTTTAGGGAGGAGCAACTGCATTATGTAATTACTTGTCCTTTAGGGCACTAGCACATAGGTTTCTATCCCACCCATCTCCTTCCAATTTAACTTGTACTCAAGTTCTTACAGGAAGATAAGATGCTAATGTGAGCCATGGAATCCCAGCGCATTGATTACTGAACCTGTTTATCAAACCCAGGTTCTGCTGTCTGCTTATTCTCTGAACCGTCTGGCCACATTAAGGTCTTGCATGAAAACAGTCTTGGTCACAACAGATGCTACTAGATGAGGAATAATGATACTGCAGTCCAACATTTCACCTAGCTGTTTTGGAACAGTTTTATATACACTTATTTTGCTAACACCCACTAACAATATCAGTAACTACAAAGAGGACAAGAGTGAAAAATCAGATGGTGGATCTTAAGAGTTCAGAATTCATGGCTAAAGTCGCATTATTGATAAAGCAAACATTAGCGCTCATGTTATTTTTTGCACTACATTGTACGTTGCATAAGATCCATTGTAAATGGAAATGAGTTGGGTTTTTTTTCAAGACAAAGAGCTTTGTATGGTCTGAGTTATGGTTTTGTATTGCGTGTCAAGTATACTTCCAGTGTTTACAGAGAAGCTGGGAAATGAGTGAGATGGCAGTGGCCAATACTTGTTCTGTTTATATAGGTTCCTTTCAAAGATGGATCTGGTGGAATCCCACAGGGACAGGGTAATAGTGCCTTTTCTTTGTCATTATTAAACCTACCTTGAGAAAAAAAGCTGCAGGGGATAGCAGCATGCAAGTCACAGTGGGGAGCTGGCAGGCTCCAGTTCAAGCATAGAGAAGCCAGGAACTCAGCCTTAGAAGCACTGGAAATAACGTTGCAAGAAATCAGAGGGAATGGGCACATTTTTCTGCAACTCTGCCTCTGAGAGGGTAAGAATCATACTTCAAAGCACAGGTCCATCCATCAAGGACACAGCAGGCAACAAAAGGTATAAAGCCTTTCCTTTATAACTTGCTTGCCTGCAAACTCACTAGTATTTTGGTTGGTATTATAACAGAATCTGTTTTGTTGGGTTTTTTAAAATACCCTCTTGGTCTCCTTGGAGGACCATGCTATAGGCAGGCTCATCTCAAAGATCCAGCTGACTTGTGGTGCTCAGTGAACCTTGTCCACTCGTTCAACAGCTATGAAAGGATGAATCAGCTTCCTGAAGCTGCTAGGCAGCAGTGCTATCATTGCTGTAGTGCCTGAGCAGCTGTGGTGATGACTGTCATGGTTGTACAGCAGCTTTGCTTTGGCTCAGAATGTGGTCTTTTCTGCTCTTCAGGTCACAATGCTGCGTGCACTAGCTGAGATTACTGCTTGGATCTGTGGCAGTGACTTCATCCTAGGCTGCCTGGTTGGTGGCTCATGCAATCTAGTCTACAGTACAGCTATTAACTTACACTTCACTTCCTCTCATCTCACTTTTTTTACTCCCCCCACTTGCCTCTCTGAGTAAAGTAAAATATATCTGGATGTGCATAACATTTTTTTTCCTTCTCTCCTAAATCCACACAAAATAACTACTTTTCACTTAACAAGACATCATCAAGAAGTATCTCCAGCAGTGTATATCAACAGCAGCAGGGCATGTCAGGACATGACTCTGGAGCCAGAGCTGTTCCTAATTCCAGTTAGTTGTTGACCTTACTAAGCATTCGTCCCTTATTTCAGATTCTGTTCACGTGGAAGAGTTAATCCCTTATGCCTGATGATACTTAAGGTGAGAGCAGCCTAAGGTATATACTGCTACTCTATTCCAGGTTCAGAGGTGACGTCATCCCTTTGAGTTAGATCTTAAAGGACACATATTGTCAACGGTTGTGGGAAGAAATGCTCATAACAGCATTTCTGACGGTTATTTTTCACACCACCTTCGGATGCTACAAAAAGCTGTCTGGCTGAGACTCATTCCAGGTAAGACTATCTGAGTAAGACACCAAGAAGTCTGATTAGTTGAACTGCCCAGGTTTAATGAAATAGTTGTGCTGTGCTGGAACGACTTGCGGGTTGAGGACTGTGTGTCTCACAACACTGTTTGCTTCATGACCAGGCCTATCTGTGTGAGCAGAAGTGATAGAAACAGAACCTGCCATCAGCTGTTGTTGATGTCTGGGACCTCTTAATCTGGTGGAACACAACATCACCTTGCTAGAATCTGAAAGCATGTAACCCTTACCATCTGATCAGTGATGTAAAAGTTGCTGACAGGTCACAGGTACTTGATCTAGTCTATTATCTAAAGAAAATAATTGAGCAGTGTAGAATTTTTACTATGCCTGGGATAACAGCAACATGAAAAAAAAATAGAAAAACCAGCTTATTCAAATTGCGTTCACATAACATTAGCAGCTGCTATATCCATAGTCAGATCTCCTGTGAAACGTGGGGTGCAGAACTGCACAAGAATTTCTTCATCTCTGAAGCTTTTCAAGTGTTTTTGGAGCCACATTAGCTGTAGTTGGTGGCTATTTATGAATTTATGAGTCTCTGGGATACAGTATGTCGCTGGAATAAACGCACATCCTTAGACTTGTGTGAAGGTAGACTTCGGAAAAGTTGAGCACATCGGGTGCCATGCACACTCGGAGACCTGATAGGAAGTTTGAAACTGATAGCAACAGTTTGAAATGTGTGTGGAAGCAAGCAAGAGCACAGCCTATGCAGAAAAAAAATCATGTCCTCCATCTCATCATGCACAGGTGATTGAGAACAATGGCAGCCTAGAAAAGAGACCAAGAAAATAATCTGGAAGATTTAATAATGCTATGGTCCATGAAGAAATATAATTTGAGAAAAATAAGCTCTATAAACCAGCTACCAGTTGAAACTGAGCACTGCTGAACATTTAATATGTAATAAATATGAAAGAATTCAGCAATTAGTGGCAGCAGCAGAGTTCACTTGATTTCTGAAATAACAAGATATCCAATGTGAAAACAAAGTTATCACAGAAAAGGACTTTTACAAGCAAAGACAGCTGTAGAACTGGTGAAAGCATGCTTCCCAAAACATACCAGCTCAAAAAGAATAAAGTGTGTTTAATTTACAATCCATACAACAGCACAGAGACAGAGAAAGTCATACCGAGGCCCCATATGCAGCGTTCCACGGTACAAATGGCTAGGAACTTAAGTAGTCACATACGCTTACGAAAGTATGACTGGATTAAGCAAATACTATTCACATACGCACAAAAAAAAGGAAATAGTGGACAAAACAATATTTTCAAGATAGGCCCACAAGCTGAGGGTCAAATAATCATAGCAACTAAAGACAAATATTGGATTGCCCACAAAGTTCTATGATAGATCTGCATAAACTGATACAGAAAATCCGCAGCAATAGATTGCTACAGAATTCAAAACATAAAGACAGGTAAAAGTGAAAGGACCTTTTGTGCCTAGGCTAAAAATTCAATCTCGATGTTAACGGACAAATAATGCAAAACTATCGTGAAAACATGGAAAGATTTAGGTGAAGGGACCTTTGGGTCGCTAGTCCAATCTCCTGCTCACAGCAAGGCTAACTTCAAAGCCAAGTTAGGTTGCTCAGGGCCTCGTCTATTAAAAACAAAATGCAAGACTCCTCATGGCAGTCCATTCAAAGTTGATGCAATTACACTTGAAAGCAAATCAGAGATAAATAACTTTATACTGTTATTTTACAAGTTGCCAAGAAGCAATACTACTATGCCCAGTAACTGAATTTGTTTGTTATAGGATTTGAGAAGTCCTTTCTGGACAGTTTCAGTGATTTATAAAATCAGTTAAAGTAGCCAGGCTGTTTGGTCAGCATGGGGATCCTTAAAGAAATATCAGAGCAGGTAAATTCTGGATGCCTGAAACCTCCAAAGTTATCATCATTAGCTCTAATATACGTTGAAAGATGGGAATCTACCACTGCTACTGTAGTACATCGCCCCATGCCCAACTGGCATTGCTGTCTCAAAACTTCAAAGACAAAAAAATTATCAATAAATTCGTTAGATGATGGGGCGGTGGGGGTGGTAAGGTAAATAAGAAAGTGATTATAGGAATTACAGTCTGCCTTTTTAAGTGCCTAGTTTCCAATAGTAGCCTAAAATGAGTGAAACCCTTTCTAAACAGCTACTACAAAGCAAGCCAACACAAACTTTTTAGCAAACAAACTTCTACAGACACTTTAAAGGACAAACACTTTCACTTAAAGGCTACCCTCAAGCCTAGGGAAGATTTCACTGCCAGTTAATGCACTCTATAAGTTCAGAAAAATGACACGTGCTGTCTAAAACCAACTGGTACACAGCTCGGTGCTCCTAGGCTGAGCATGTGTTAACAGAAGCATGGTCTATACGGGACAGAGACCAAGTCTGGCCACGATACAGTCACACGTGACAAACCACTTCATCCATTGTCATAGGCTAAAAGTGCAAAAAAACCAAAGGTGTAATTCTGCCCCCACAGAACTATCCAACCGCTTCTGAGCTATGCCTCAGAGACCTTGTCCATATAAAGCACGAAAATTCCTCACAGCAAATTCCTCCTCCGTGTGATAAGCACATTGACACGAATCCAGCTCACAGATGGGAGATCTCTGGCATCTGCGGTTAGGTACGAGTAGCACTCTTACGTGAAATCTACCCTTCAGCTCTGAATGCAACACAGCTCAGATGTTTCCAGCCTGTTACTAATCAACCTAGTCAGAACATTCAGTATTAATCTTAGCTCTTTTGTGTCAAAAAACATTCTCCTTCTAACATCTACTTCTTCATTTTGGAAGAATGGTTTCAGAAAGAGTTGTTCAAAGTTCTGATTCCAAGAGAATCACCCATTGTTTCCTTTTTGCTTGTGGCAATTTGTCAGCCTTTCACCTAACAGTTACTGGGAAATGACGTAATTAGACAAATCCCTGCAAAAGAGTTGCTCATCAGAACTCAATGAATCTGTTTTTCATCCTCTGTTAATCAGTCATCAGAATCCCGATCTATTAGTTTAGATTGCTCTCAGGCCACGTTTCCCAGCATCTCCTACAATTCCCCATTACAACTACTATATATTTTAAAAAGCAGATGTAGCACAAGGAGAAGGGTGTGACAAATCCTAGAACTGCTGTGAGCCTGCTGTGCAAAAATCAGATGTTCTGTAACAAAGGGTTTGTCTTCTATCAAATTATTTTCAGAAAGTGCTTTTCAGGGGGTTTTTCCAACCTGTTCAAGAGACAGACTTCACCCTGAATGTGCCTGGAGTCTCATATTGGGTTAAAGTTACCACACAGGCAGTTGATGGGGACAACAAAGGGAACAATGGGCAAAACATGATCTACATGTATGTCTCATTAGGGCACCTTTTTTGAGTATAATAATAATAATAACAAGAACAACTGTACTAATGAAAGAAATGCAGTCATGCCAGTACAGAAGAACCTCACTGACTAGCTCTAGTTCACCCAGCAAGACTACCAGGAGGAGGAGGAGGGTGGGGTGAATTTAAGCCAGACACAGCATATTATGGAGGAAAGTTATGAAAATGAGTTAGGAACAGGCTGAACCCAGGTCTACTTTAGAAGCAGCAAGGGTAAAGAGTCTTTCCTCACAGGGGAGCCTGGGGCTTGCTAGAAAGATGAGAGCATGGATGAGGAACTGGAACTATGAATTAACATACATCCTTCTAACTACTGCAGCATTAGTCCCTGAATTCCCTTTTCTTTGTGCCTTCCTTCCACCACTCCTACAGTCCTGCTGTTACAAAGGAAACCATCTTTGATAATGTAGGTTGGGATGCTACCTGGACTGCTCAGCTGTACTGCATACAAAACAGCCGTACTTGTGCAAAAATAGGCAAGAGCTCAGCTGGGGGCTTGGGTCCAATTTTGCAGTGGTTTCAGGAGTAGACTTTGAAGCACTGCCATCAACAGAGCTTTACAGTCATGAAACAAAGGGAAACGTCTCTCTCATTATCAGCTGTGTGGGTCAAACACAGCATTAAGGCTGAGTGTGAAGTCCTGGAACCTTGCAGCCCACCCAGTAGGCTGGATTGCTGCACTACGAGTTAACAGCTATTTCTTCAGTCAGGTGCTGAGTTAAAAAAAATGTATAACTGGATCATTCAGTTTAGCACTCAAGAGAAAAAAAGACAAAACAACCTTAAACAGACAAAGATTCTAAGTTCTTGAGAATACTTCTGCTGTGGCTATTTGCCCAAAAAAGGAAATAGAAGATGTATTTGCAACATGTTAAAATGAAAACTGGGTGATCATTTGATTTTTTCCTTTTTCTCTTGTGTTATTACTTCGTGGAAACAGTGTATTTCAAGGACACATTTAATCACTAAGACCTACTGCAACTCAATGAGGCATCAGTCCTCAGACAGCTGGCCGGTGGGTGAGGCTGCAGATGTGACGGGCTGTAAGGGAGGGAGACTTAAAAAGCACACAACGTCCAGGAGAGGGTGGAGCTGCAGAAGCCCGATTTTGAGAGGCAAGGTTAAATTACAATTTGTACTACGCTTTTGCATCATTTAGTACTCCTAGTGGCTTCCATTCTTTGAAGGTATGTACTCACCCCTACTTCTGGAGGGTCTGGAAGCCAACCCAGTTCACCCTGTGCAGTACTTGTGTCAAGCAGATTCACTGTAAACCAGAAGGGGAGAAAAAAAAAAAAAAAAAATCAGTGCCCCAAGCCGTGGTCCATGGAATGACTTGTGTCAAGCAGATTCACTGTAAACCAGAAGGGGAGAAAAAAAAAAAAAAAAATCAGTGTCCCAAGCCGTGGTCCATGGAATGGCTTCATCCTCGTTTTGTCACCAAAGACAAATCCTGCGCTTCCTCTCTCAACCCCACATCCTTTGCGACCTTTTACCTTCAAAAGGCACAGCTAGAGGAAGGATGGGAAGATAACCCCGCTCCCCTTCCACGCTCCTCTCAAGTAATTCTCAGACCCATCCAAAAAATGCAACCCTGACAAATTTTTCTGCTTCCTAAAGCTGCCCTAAAACGGGAGCAGCAGGCTGAAGCCTATTGAAATGGGAACGCCACATTAGCAGCTGAACGCAGCTTGCCCGTGAAGAAGGCAGCAGATAAAACGGATGAAGAGGCAGGCAATCAAATAAATTACCAACACAAAAGATCAATCAGTGTCGCCTAGAGGTACTATTCAGTGTTTGAAACGCAGCGGGGAGTACAGAAGCAGTGTGAAGTTGTAGAAGGGGCTTTCCCCTGTCACAGTACCCAAAAGCCCTGAGATGCATCCGTTGCTCGAACTGCTGAGCCCTCTACCTCTGACGCGGGCTGTGCGACAGCTGATGGTGGCCTAGAAATCTTTTCACTCTCCGCATCACACAACACACACACACACACACACACTGTGTTTTATCCACTGTTTTATCCACGATAGCAGGACAATAATGGCTCCCAGGCACAGCATTTCCACCTGCTGCAGAAAAGTCCTGCCTGGCTGTGTAAGCCTTGGCTTGTCACCTGGGGGCATGTGACAAAGGAGAAATTCAGCAGTGTGTTCATTTTTAGCCCTCAAAGAAATATGAAAATACAATCCGAGTTTGCCCTCAAGTCTTGATCTGAAGAGAAGTTAAAAATGTATCTCTTTGTAGGCAAACAGGGAGAAGAGAGAGGAGTTGGAATAGGCTGGACGTGCAGCTGTGTAAGCCTTGGCTTGTCACCTGGGGGCATGTGACAAAGGAGAAATTCAGCAGTGTGTTCATTTTTAGCCCTCAAAGAAATATGAAAATACAATCCGAGTTTGCCCTCAAGTCTTGATCTGAAGAGAAGTTAAAAATGTATCTCTTTGTAGGCAAACAGGGAGAAGAGAGAGGAGTTGGAATAGGCTGGACGTGCAGCTTCCAGCCTGCCTTTGGGGCTGGGAGGGCCGCCAGAAAAGACTGCTGGGGGTGCTG
>NW_010390904.1:0-2504 GCF_000710305.1 Buceros rhinoceros silvestris | reverse complement strand
AACAGACTGCTGGGTTTGCTGCTCCCATCACAGCCACAGCTTGGGAACATCAGAAACAGGGAAAATTCCTTGGATTCCCTTCTAGATTCCTACTGGGTGTATTCAGAGGGGTCTTTTCTAAACATCTCAGAAAATAATTTGGGGGTGAAAGGTAGGAGGTGGTAAACATTTAAAAGGCATTTTAAATAATCAGATTTCCTCCCCCTCATCTGACGGCATTACGCCTGCCAACTGTAAGTAATAGAGTGTAAAGTGCAGATCAGCAAGAGTCCTGTGGAATGAGGAAGCAGGCTGTGGGCTCAGAGTCAGAGATAAGAGGGATTGCACTGCTGTTCTCACCTCTGAAACACCCTTTCAGGATTGGGAGAAGGGAAAAGCAGGAATCCAGGTTTTGCAAGTTCGCAGGAGTCACAACATGGTTGTACAGCAACGCTTTCCTAGCCACAGACTCCCTGTCCGGGGAAGGCTCCTCACTCACTCCCCTTATGCTCTGTTTGAGATACTATTATTGTGGTGTTGTCTCCAAAAACTTGCAGGGTGAGGTAGCCTGTCCTTCCACAACCGTCACCCAGATAATATCTATCCCACACACTTCATGCCTGAAGCAGTGATGTGGAAGCGAGAGGGGCTGCATAGCAAGTTCTATCACAGCAAGGGAAAAGGAACTCCTAAGCGGCCGGGACAGGAACCTTGCAGAGCCTGTGTGCTACCCTGCTGCAGCGCCAGCGGCACCTTCAGCAGCCAAGTGCCCACTGGAGTGGGCAAAGTCCCCTTTCAGGAAGTACCTCTTGAAGTGAAACCCACAACAGTGGGTTTCAAGGAAAGGAAAAATGAGTCAGCAAGACTACGAGAGCACAGGAAATACGAGCGCTTAGGGGCTAAGTTCCTTGGTACCTGGCCTCACTGCTAGGAATCTCATGTGGCTGTCCAGCCACACGGGAGGAGGTCTCCCCAAAAAGAAGAAAGACTTAGATAAGAGAGGACGCTGGGGAAATGGGCTGTTCCCAGGTAGGCACATTAAGGAAGAGTGGGTCAGAGACACAGCCCAAATGAGATGGTTGAGATAGGGGAGAAGCTGGCAGAGAAGTCCCTGAATACTACTGCCAACTACTGGTCACACGCTTATGGAAACCAGAGCCTACGTAGAGCTATCTTATGTTAGTTCTCACCTAGGCTGGCCTTCTCCGCAATGTCTGCTAGCTGCATCCGTGTAGCTGGATCCTTAAAGACAAACATGCTTGTCAAGAATGCTTCAAAAGAGCACTCAGCACTTGCAGAGTCTGAGATGAGCCCGTGGCTGAACTGCCAGTTCCTGCAAAGTCCTCTCGATCAAGAGCTTGGAGCAGCAAAGGGGAGAACTGTCCTTAGGATGAAAAAAGCCCCAATGCCTCTCACTGTGCAAAACAGAGCCTAGATGTCTCTAGCATCTAGGACTAAACTGCAGGAGAAGGTAGGGAACAGAACAGGTATTTACTCTTCCTCACCTCTCTATTAAGGATTCCCATTCCCTAGATGTTTCATAACCACTGTGCAACTGCCAAGTTGGAAGGAAAAAAGATCACTACATCTAATAAAAGGCACTAAGTGGAACAGAAAAGGGAAGCAAGAGAGTCTTAAGAGGTGGAAGAGAAAACTGTAAAGCCCAGCTCTACCTTCCAGCACTGGGATAGGTGAAGGAGACTGTCTCACCTTCCAAGCCTCTGAATAGATGACTGTCCTCTTGCTCACAAGGGTTAACTCCCAAGAGGGCTTCCCGAGGAAACTGCGGGGGTGTTGGCGGGATGTGGGGGGAGAAACTTTCTGAGTTTGTGTTTAAACTTGTTATCTGCAAGCTTATGTTTAAGGCAAACAGAGGCAGAATTCGCTTGGATCACTGGATATGCTGCAGCATTTGTGCTTCAGTTGGGAGAGGGTGGAGAGGGAGGGGGAGAACATACCTGACCCACTAGGATTCAGATGGGCCTGCATCCCCCCACACCCGCCTGCCCTCTCCAGACACCCGGTCCCTCTCCAGCTCCCTGGGGCCACACCAGGCCCTGCTGCCTGCCCCTTGGAGAGGTCCCTCTCAGCCTGCCCGCCCAAGCCCAGCCCTCCAGGCAGAGGGGCCAGCGGCTCCCACGCTTACCTTCTTTCCCAGGCACCTCAGGAGGAAGGAGAGCCCAACAGAGAAGGAGCCCGAGGGAGAGCTCGATTCCGCTCCTCCAGGTTCTCAGCTCCATGCCGAGCGGGGAGGAGGGCTGGCGCCCAGCCCCTGCCTGCTCTCCCGGCTCAGGCCTCCGAGCCTTGGGTCCTGCTCCCATTGCATGAAGCTCTTCCGCAGCCTCCTGACTGGAGCGCACACATTGCACAACCTCCCTGCCTGGCCCACAGTTATGATGAAAGATCAAGGCGAGTGGGTGGAGAAGCCTTACTGCCTTTACCTGTTTTAAAGGGGCTGGTCACAGACTTCCCATCTGGCAGGCAAATAAACCCACCTTAAAGGCAGCCACCTTTTTCCTGGGAGC
>NW_010390903.1:7520-7895 GCF_000710305.1 Buceros rhinoceros silvestris | reverse complement strand
TACACACCATATTAGCGTATGAGTGATCTGTCCCTGCTCCAGCGAAGAACCTGCTGTGGGTCACGACAGTAGCAGTTTCGGCCACAAGAATCTTTATCTGCGGTAGTACGCCCAGAAATCTGCCCCTTCCTATTGCATACCTGGTCTCATAAAGGCACAGTGAACAATCTCCTCAGTGTTCATAATTCTAAAGGATTAAGGGGCTCAAAAGAACCTTGAGTAGGGAGAGCTGAGATTTATACATACAGACTAGGGATCTTTACATGCAGTTTTAGACCAGCAACTTTCCTCTTCACATGTTTGCCTAGATGAGTCATAGATTATATAAGAAAGGATCCAAACATATCTGCTGGAACAAAGAGTGAATGCTAAAAG
>NW_010390903.1:0-7321 GCF_000710305.1 Buceros rhinoceros silvestris | reverse complement strand
ATGCTAGGTACATTAAAAAAATATAAACAGAAGATTTCTATCACTTCAGCTGTAGTAGAATATACTAGAATCAACACTGGCATTTTCATGTTACCATTTCTAAAAATTTTTATGCAGTTTTCCAATCAGCTAATCTGTATCAGAGTAAATAACTGCTTTCACTTCTCAGCTAGATGTAATTAACAGGCTTTGTCCCAATAACAAAAAAGTTACATTTTTGTAATAGCCAAGGCACAGCCCTTGAACAGCACAGCTTAAGAAAAAAAAAAAGAAAAAAAAGGCAAGTAGATTCTACTGAAACTCAGAAACCATCTTAGAGGCCATTACTGGATTGGTACAGACCACTACCTTATGTGGAAGTGGAGGGCAGGGACAGCAGAGGGAGCAGAAAAAGAAGAGAGACAGTTGTAATAACTCAGACATCTCCAATCCTTCCAGACAACACAAATACCAGTAAAACTACCTTCCCTGCAAAGAAGGGAGCAGATAGGTTAAACTTTTGTTCCATCAATGTAAGGGCACAAGTCAAACACCATTAAAGCATCGGTTTTTAAAAGAAATAGTAGGAGGAAGGGGGCAAGTTTTCTCTAGCTCTGAGTGCTGCTGACAGTCTACATTGCAGTCATACTGAATGTTGGATGTCATCCACAAGTCTAATGTAAGCAGACCAAGAATAGAGCAATACCCTAAGACTTCCCACAGATAATCAGGAGATTCTTTCAACTGGTTTGACCAAACTAAAAGTCATTTTTAGATAACTGTCAAGACAATAGAAGGCAAAGAATTCTCTGAGAAAAGACGCCATCAGTAACACTCATCTGAAAGAGTCCCTGAAAAGAGAGATACTGTAGGATACAAAAGGCTTTGTAACAGTAACCCAGGATAGTTCTTTTGCTTCTTCCCACCTACTATGTAGAGTCCCAGGCATGTTTTTTCTCACTAACATGGTAAGCCAGAATAGCTCACTTCCTCTCTTCATCTGTACCCACCTTTGCATGGGTGCCAACCTGATGGTCAGCTGTGGATCTCCGAATTCGGACAACAGCACCGGCATTATGTCAGTGAGTTTGAAAATTAGTAAAACAGTATGTAAGTTAACCAGTACAAGTTTTATTATCCATCCCTGCTGTGTATTCCTTTGAGATTTGCTCCCAAGAAGGGTTCTGATGCATCGGGTCCCCACTTGATTAGCTTTGGTGTCCTGGCACTCCCACCATAGGAATGCTATGCTTTCATTAAAGCCAAAGGTTTCAATTGCGAGTGTTGTGCCTTGTCCCTGAGAGATCAGCATCTGCTTTTCCCTTATCACAGACTCTCAGTACTGAACTGGAAGATGGAACTACAGGAGAAGATAGACCATTAAGGATGTTATCCACTTCATCCAAGTGTTCAGAATCTCCCTGACACAATGCTGTGATGACAAAAAATTGTGAGAAATTATGTACACATACATATTTTCAGCTTCCTACTATGTGTCATATAACTAAGAGCTGCTGCTTCAAAAACGTGAAAGAATGAATGCTCAAAACTTATCTTATGAACAAAATATTCTCACTAGGCTAGAAGTGAAATGTAGCAGTGAAAAGTTTGGGTTCCGAGAATAGACAAGATTTCCTGGAATTCATTATAACATTTGCAGAATTGAGAAGATTTAAAATAAATCATGTTAAAAAAACCCACAAGGATTACGGTGTCCTATTTCTCTTCTGGTAGACAATAATTACTGCCAGGGTTCTAGCGAATTCCTCAAAGTTATACAAAGCCATTAAAGTAGAATCTACTCTGAAACAACCTATCAGAAAACAAATACAATCTGAGGTCAAGTTCTAGTCAAGACAGGGTAGCAGGGCCCTGCAGGTCAAGAAGAATGCATCAGTGTCCTTACAGGAGCTATGAAATCAAGTTTGTCTGAGGCCACCACCTAATAATTAATTAATTATTAGTTCAACTTCTCTCATACACAGGATTTAGTAACATACTTAGTCCACAAATTCTTACAAGGGGAAGAAAAATGGCCGAAAAAATGGCTGTTTGAAAAGCTGTCAGGATTCGAGCATCTAAGGTCACTGTCTTGACAGATAAGCAAAACCTCCCTTACACAGGAAGATACTCTTTTGATTTTGAATAAACTGTTTTAGGGAGATACATCAGCTCCAAAGAAGGTGACAGAAAAACAGTCAGGAGTTTGTCTTGGGATCTCTTACGCAAAAATTTGTTCCCTTCTCAAACATTCTAATGACTTTATGTTTCAAGTCTTATGCTGGTATTTCTAATTTCCTCTCTACTGTCAGCATGAAGCATGACCAACCCTATCCAGAAGTGTGTCTATGCATACAGAAATCCAAGAACTTTGCAACCAATCCTTTCTGCAAGAGATTTACAGTCTATAAGAACTTCTCTCAAACATTTGGTAGTAGGTAACAGACTGTATTTCCTCAGTTTGCTCAGAGACAGAAAGACACATGAAGAATGGTAAATGCTAAAGAAGCAGGACACAAAAAAAATAAAACCTACTTCAAGATTAACATTACAGTCTTCAGAGTGTGTCTACCTCACACAAGTGAACACAGCAGGGAAGCTGCAATTCAGCCTTAATGTAAACTAAAGCACTCAAAAGGCAAAATGTAGTGTTATAAGAGTTTCCAAAAGTGGTATAACGCAAAGAGTTTAAGCTCAAGACAAAGGCAGAAGCTTTCTGTCTTCTCTGAATTTCATTTCACTGCATCACGGAGAATATCTAAGAATATTTAAGATATATTCAGGAGAGTATGTAAGAACAGAGCTGACAAGTGGTTAAGTAAAAGCATACAACTACTGCTTGGTGTGCTTATTCTGTTTGCTCAGCCAAGCACTGAAGAGAGAAGATAGGATATTTCTTGTTGTATAAAAACACAGCCACAAAGCTTTGCATCTTGATGCACTGATTTCACTGAGTGATCTTACGTATCTAAACCTGAAAACTAGTTTTAGCTAGATACTAGGAAGAATCAAAACAGTTAGGACTATTATACAAAGGATCCAAAGAACTCTAAAAAGCCCCAATTTTTTTATTTAAAATTTGCTTTGTTTACAGCTTACTGGTTACCTTAGACAAAATTTGTAAGTAGTTTTCCTACATAAGAAACACATGCATTTTTCTCTTAAAAATATTAGAGAGAGAATGTGTGCGAGAGAGAATACCAACCTTCAGCTTGTGAAGCTGGTGATCGTGCCCACTTCTTAATGCAATTCAGGTGGAATACATGGTAACAATTCTGACAGCTCCACACTGGGGCTACTATTCGGACCACTTCACAGCATACCATGCACTCGTACTTCTCTGTGGTCAGCTGTTCAATCAATGACCCTGCATATAAAACACATTACTTGTGCATGAAACATCAGCTAGCTGAGAAACAAAATACAAATGAAATTTCAAGTTATAATGGAACTTACTTTTCCTGTGTGGCTATAAGCAAGGTATTAATTTATTCTTGGAAGGTTCCAGTTTGGTATGTGGTATGCATTTCTCCAGTTCCAGAGCAGGAAGAGGTAGTATGAGATTCCCATATAAGTGACAACAGTAATTCCTATTGATTAATAGCAATTATTCTGATCTTAAGAATTAATTACTAGTTTTAAGCTTGGCAGAAGTCTGAGATTTTACTCATCACTTTATATGGGAATCTATCTTCCCATAAAGTTTAAACCAAACATCTTAAAGCTTTAAAGTACGTAAATTTCAGGCAAGATTAAATTTAATTCCCATCCTCAAGTATTCCTGGAAGACCACACACCAAATATTAACAGTGAAGTACCTGGATTATGAAATAAACCCTCAAACTGACTGCTTTAGGAGTGGAATTACTAGGAAACACTGAAAACAGTGGCAGATACTGTCTCCAGAATTGCTCCCAGCTAAAGCATGCAAAGACAGACTGCCATTTTGGAGGGGGAAATTCTTAAGTTCCCTGTAAAAGATTACTACTTATTGCACATGATGTTTTTAATTTAATAATAATGCCAGAAGAAAGACTGAGGTATCTTTAATTTTGTGATTCAGGTAGAAGCCAGGAGCATGAAAATTAATGTATTTAAGTTAGAAAGGATCAAGGAGAATCTTTGATCCTTCATCTTCTCCTAATGGAATAGTTTCTTACTGGAGCTATCTTATGCTTCCCAGTTATGCCACTACCAGAGCTGAGAAGCAAAATCTTAAAAAGATTCCAAAGATAACAGGAACTAGTGTACCCATCTCTATCATTCTGGGCAGCAGGAGACCAGGTTGAGATGCTTTGTAAAAACCAACTAAATGTAATTCTTTGTGTTTTTTCAACTAGAAAAGGACAAAAAAAAGAAAAAGGAAAATCTCTCCTCTTGTTACCTCTGAAAGAAGACAGAACTTCTGCTGAATAACATACAACTATTTTCCTAGTGCACACTTAAGCTTACCAAAAACAGTAAGAAAAAGCTACCTAGGTTGTCTAGAAACAGAAACCAGCACAATGGCACTGAAGAGATTCAGATGATTTCCATTTAATGTTTTACATCCCTAATGGTATGAGTTGACACAGAATTCACTCAGTCAAAACTCATGGGTCTGCTTTACACTGTAAACGGCACATGCTTCTATTCTCAATTTCCAAAAACAGTATCCCAAGACTTCCTCTTTTTTTAATTACCTTTTGATACTACTATTGCAAAAGAAAAAAAAAAAAAAAGAGAAAAATCCAGTTATGAGCAGAATGCAGTTCCTCTATCTGGCATTCTCCTACTTCTACATAAACCATGAGAAAACTTAATCTGAGAAAATCAGCTTTAGGATTGTCCCTCTCAAGTCCCACTGTTCAGAATGCTCAGAATTTTACTGCTCACTCCCGCAAAATACATGTTTTAACACGGTGCCTGACCCAGCCATCATTTGCAGTTTTGTAGAAAAAAAAAAAAATTAAACAAATTCCGTTCTTCCCTGGTAAACTTACAGAACACCTCCTACTCAGAAACCTCACATTTACATTTAATTCTACTCTTTGAAACTGATATTGACCTAATATAAAATAATAAGCTTCTTCATCTAGTCAAACATGAAAGCATTTTAAATTATTCAAGATCACATCTTTAATACAGGAGTACAAGACCATCTAGAAACCTCACCTGTATGAGTTTCTTTGTTTTTTGGTACATCACTTTGCTTTTTCCAGTACTGGGTCCAGCTGAAATGAAGTGCAGGTGCCTGATCCCCCTTTAGCAGGAATTTTCTTCCATTACATCTGACAGAATCAGACAATTGATACCTGATTTCGCTGGTCAATTTTTCATCATTTTTGTGGACAGAAAGCTCTTTCTTCCTCTCATTTTTATCTTTTGGAGTACATGCAAGAGAAGACTTCTTACCTACTTTTGTATTTTTACTACGGTGAGAATCATGTCTTTTCTGACACTCTTTTTCTACCGGGGGTTTATTCCACAAAGGCTTTCGAGGATATCTTTTGTTTATGTAATTATAGCTTTTCTGCTCGTCCCCACTACCAACAGATGTTTCATAGAATGCCTTTCCAACAGATGATTCTGAAGAGTCAGACTGAGTCAAATCCAAAGACAGAACGTTTTCAAACAGCTCTACTTTCTGTTTGGAGCTCGCTCTCTTTTCCCGGTCATGTACTTGCTTTCCCTTCTCCTTGAAACCTCTTCCAGATGCAT
The DNA here is from genome assembly GCF_000710305.1 of Buceros rhinoceros silvestris. Classification (NCBI taxonomy): domain Eukaryota; kingdom Metazoa; phylum Chordata; class Aves; order Bucerotiformes; family Bucerotidae; genus Buceros; species Buceros rhinoceros. Next base: position 1,642 of record NW_010390903.1, on the reverse strand, counting down.
GCATCAGATGTGTTTTCTTTGGCTTTGCTCCTCTGCTATCTGCATTCGGTACCTCCCTGTCACTCTCTGAGGACAGAACGTCATTGTATCCTCTAGGAGGTGCTCTTCTCCCAGGTACCATTGCTGCATCTGAAACTCCTGGACCTTCGTCAGCACCAGCACTACTTTGTCTTATCTTACTTCTAGTACATGTGCTATCGTTTCTTGATCTGTGCCATCTCTGGTTTTGCAAGTTACGATTCCTCGAACTTTTACTGGTACCAAAACATTGGTGGAAGTCTTCAGAATTCTCATTCTGACTTCCTAAATTACAAAAGCCAGGATGCTTTGTGGAAGAGCTTTCATAATCTGTACCTCTTTCAGAAGACAGACTAGGAAATGGTAAATTACTTCTATTCAGATTACTGTTAGAGTCTTTTCTATCTTTATTTACCCAGTTTACATCTGTAGGTTGACGTTCTCGGGGAATGGAATCAGCAGCATCAGGAGTGAAATTCAATATATCTAAAAAGTGGGAAAACAAAAACAAACATGTAAGACTATTAAATAGTAAACACTTCTTTTCAGCAAAATGCAAAGGCTCAGAAGTTCAATCAATCCCACACTTGATAGAACAACTGCAAACAGGTTGAATCATACAGTGCTTTGTGGAAGTTACCTTCTTCTGTCATCTTTAGAGAAAGACTGTGATCATCTGGAGAGAAGAAAAACATCTGAGGCAGCACGGTGCATACACATGCAAGTGCGATAATCAGTGCTTAACATGTGCTTAGTTTTTCCTAGCATGTTTACATGCACACATGAACCTGAAGAAAAATGGTCCTTTAAATACAATGTCTACATCTGAGATTTTAATATTACACAGAACTTTGAATATAAATTAAAATCCACCAGCCAAAGAGCAGCAATAGTATATGGTAGTAAATAGTAAATGGCAGAGGGACTAACCAGGGCAGCTTTGCAAAATTATGAGGTCATCAACATGAACCTTATTTCTACTTGAGAAGTCATTTTTATGTCTCTGGAAAGAGGTGCACATTAGAAATCCCACATTGCTCCATTTTGTATTGCATAGCACCAGAGGGACCTGGCTGCAACAGGAATTATCAGGTGAATATCAGGGACAGTTTAATTAGCTGTGTCAGATGATTGGTTAAGTTTTACACAGCAATGTAAAAAAAGAGAAGAAAATTCTAAAATCTCATGGAATTATTGCCTATCTTACAGCTTAGGTAGGCTACCTCTGACAGTAAGGCTAACGCTGTCCAGGTCTCTCAACTACCTATTATTTTAACTTTTCAATAAAGACTGTAGAAATGTACACTCTGAAGGAAAGAAAAAACCAGAAAACTTCAAAGCATTAACATGGTTTTTTCAGTCAATTTCATTTACTTTCAAATGGGAGAGGGGTTTTTTTAACCTCTAGGAATGGTCCTACCTGCTATGACAGATTTGGTGGCCAAAGAAAAAAACCAACACAACATTATGAAAGTGAAGCTTTAAGCCGACTAAAGTTAGGAATTTAAAATTACATTTAAGGACATCCTTAATCACATAAAACCGAATTCATACTTGTTTTTAAAAGGACTCGGTTGATGTCACTTTGGCTTTTTGCCTCTGTTTTATTTATATTTAATATATT
>NW_010390902.1:3000-5380 GCF_000710305.1 Buceros rhinoceros silvestris | reverse complement strand
GGGGAGCGCTCCCTTCCCCGCCTGGCACACACCAGGGCGACAGCGGGGCTCACCTGCCGGGTATTTGCGTGAAATGTCAGGCAAGTGAACACAGAGACTGAACTCCTCAGGCTCTTCCTTTCCTTCCTTTATTTATTTTTTTTAAGTGTAACTGACATTTGTAGATGGGAAATGTTTTGTTATGATATAATGCAACAACAAGAAGGAATAGTTTAAATACTGAACTTCAAGTGCTCATGATGAATTGTGCATGAATAAGCTACAGCTCAGGAACTGTTCAGAGAAAAAAATCACCAAAGAAATGTAAAGAGAAAATAAATAAGAAATCTGTGATCTGTTTACAGATAATTCACATGAAAGAAAAAGCTCTCTGGATGCATTATTTGGCTGTAGCTGGATGACACAGGTCTCAAATACGGGCAAGAAGCTGAAGACCTACTGCCATTCAAGAAAATGATGCCTGTAACTACAAGAAGTGAGACTTTAACACCTTTGAATTTTTTACCTTTATTCCCTAGGCACATGAGTCTCAGCTCCAGCAGCATCCTCTTGCACAAGGTACAACGGGGGAATATGCACAGTACCTGGCATGAACACAGGGACAGAATTTGGCCCTAACTTCTGTGTGATTGCTTGAAATTATTCCTTAGTTCAAGAATATCCTCTTCAGATATTATGAAGAGCCAAACTGTTTGCAAGAACAATGAGGACACCAAAATCGATAACTACCAATGAATATATTAAACAAAGAGGAGCTGTGGACCTGAAAAGGGAGCAGAACTTCATGTGGCCTCCCAGGTGATTCAGCACAGTTCCAGAGTGATGGTTGAAATGAGGTGAAACACTCTTTAAGCTGTTTTTGAGGGTAGTAATATATATATTGACCCATGGTCTTGCTAATATAGTGTTGAGACTGAAAATTTAGCACACTAGTATAGTGCAGGAGTACGGATGAATTTTCAATTTACCTGGTTCCATCAAGAAGCAAACAAAATAGTGATTTTGGAAGCTGAAACACAACCAGTTATTTTATTCAATTTCACTAAGTATGAAAAAAATTTTCCTCAGACCCCATTGCCACCACAAAAATTCCCAGCATAAAAAAAAACCCACCCAGAAGTTTTTAGTGGGAATGAGGTTGTGTCGTTCTTGAAATATTAGATATCGGAAGGGTAGTATCACTTGCGGATCCCCAGTATCACACAAGGCAGCCCCAGAGGAAGTAGCTGCCTATCTAAATTGTGAGAGAAAACTGCAGTACTTTGTCGTATGTGCACCAGTGAAGAGAGAGCCTTGTCACACACCTGCCTTTTGGATTGTGTTTGGCTGGTCTCTGCCATAACAGTAATAAGAGCAGCATGATAGGGCCTGGGGGAATGGCACAGCCAAAAGCAGATGTGTGATATACCTTTGATGGCATGCATGACACGTGCCACCCAGCATTGCAAACAGCTAGCAGAGAAGCTTGCAAAACGCAGCTGTTGCTCAAATACTCCACGCTGTTTCAGGTGTACCTCAGTACCTGAGAAATCCTGACTCTCAAACATAATCACCTGATGCGAAGCCTGAATCCGCATCCCTTATTAGTGTTTGTGTAGTGAATGAGTCCTCAGGCTGGTGTCCCGGAGGTGACAGCATCTGCCTAGGAATGCAATGCTCGGTGCAAGGATGAGTTACCGAATCTTACTCATAATTATCAATGCACAGAAGAGATTCCTCTCTTTGTTCAAACCAGCATTGCTCAAGTCCCACGTAACACAGGGGACCTTAGGAGCTCTGCTCCAAAGTCATTAATCAAATTTTGCAACTCTTGCAGTGGGGCTCGAGGCTCTTTGTTCTAGCACAGTGCCTGCTGCAATGTAGTCCTGAGCTGTGACACCATAACAAAAGAAACTATAAATTTCCCTTGAGTTCTGTAATTAGATTAAGGTTTGTATGAATTGTTATAAAGGTAGAGGATCCTAAAAAAAATGCATAGAGCAAACCCTGGTACTTATACTACCATTCACAATACTAATTATGAAAGCTGATAGGACTTTTCAAATCCAGTATGCCTTCTAATGGATTGTTTTGCAACTCCAGATGCTTGGGTGATAAAATACACTGAAGTCAAATTTACCAACTCCCTGCTTTCAAAAACTGCTTATCAAGAGCTTGAAATTCCTGAACTGACAGCAGGGCTGAAAGACTTTAAGTATTGATTTAGAACCTAACTAATTTTAAAAGCTCTTTTGGAAGAACAAACCCTTATGTACACAGCTTCCACCGAAACCTTCTGAATGTTACTCTAGATTTCCTAGTCACTTATGGTGGGTATCTAATTTGAAGTTGCAACTTACTTGAAAAACTAGCTAAGACGACACCTGTTAGGCTGCTGAAC
>NW_010390902.1:446-2909 GCF_000710305.1 Buceros rhinoceros silvestris | reverse complement strand
GAACCCACTTCCCAATGCAAACTGTTTTGTTTGACAGTTGATAATTTTCTCAAAGTGTGAAAATTGGAGATTAATATTTGCTTCAGATGAATTTATGAAGATATGATTGCAGTGATTTTTAAGGACATTAAAGGTGACAAAAAGGTAAACTTACATCACATGTAAGTCACTTCACTTTGAAGTCACTAACTTCTCAAACTGGGAAAACACCTCCCCAGCCAGGTTCTACCGAGGGAAAAAAAAAACAAAACCATTTTTGGAATAAACCCAGGCAATTTGCACTTTCTAATCCCAAATCCCTGAATTATCTCAGTCTTTTAACTCCGGTGTCAAATCTGAAATTTATTAAGCTGGGCTAATAATTCTGCTTACCTCATAGGGAGAAAGGTAAAGAGCCCTTGGGATAGACTGACTCCTGAATAGGCAAAATCCAGTGTGGTGGCATTAGGGATGGCCTAGGCACAAGTGCTGTTTGTCAGGACATGGAGGACCTCTGAGGAAGCTCTGTAGTGCAGGTACATTGAGCATCCTTGGATGTCCTTTGTTACATGTAATGGAGCATGGAAGGATATGAAATCACATTTTCTGGAGAAGACCCCTATTTAGCTATTTGTTCCTGTTGCTTGAACCATCTTTTCCAGGCTGAAGTATATCTACTTCCAGTAGAAATGAGATTACTGAACACCTCAGACTGTCATACCCTTGTTCCTCTTTTGTTCACCATACTTTGGGTATTGGGAAAAGACTTTACTTTCCAAGCTGAGAGCTTGTGGTTCCCATGCCATCACTTCTGTCATGGCGGTGAAGCATCAATGCTCCTCCATGAACCTACTCTGGGGCAGAGAGGCTGACAAGTTGGCAGCCACCAGGGATCCCTGGGCAGGGCTGCAGGGACATTGTCCTGAAATTGGGATGGACCTATTTAATGAGGTCACTGAGTTACTAACTAGAAACTAAGCCTGCAACTACAGGTATTACTCCTGGGAAGCCCCAAAACATCAAAAATAAATTAACTCTATTTAAAGCAAGCCCTCCCTCCCCTGTCCCTTGTGGCAGTAGATGTGCCTGTCAGCTGGTGCTGCAACGAATACTTATTCCAGGTGTGACATCTTTCAGGGGTCTCTTTTCTTGCCTCTACAAAGTTTCCCCTAGCACAGAAGAAACAGTAAATACCCATCAAATGAGAGATGCTCCCAACTTCCAGAGTCACGGCAAAACCGCCAAACAAACTGTACATGAGGAACTGCTCTGTTGACCACCAACCTGAGACGTAAAGCTAGGGAGCATGAGGTCAGGGATCAGTATGGGGAGCTCACACAAGCAAAAAAGCTCACGTTTAGGAGCCACATTATCCTTTGAACGTGGCTACAAATTGAGAGTTTCCTTTGCAACACTTAAACAGCCTCAGGACTTAACTGAAGGGTTATGGTGGAGCCTTAATGTTTTCTGAACTATATCATAGTGTTTGAAGCGGATCGGACTTGTCCCCTTAAAAGATGTAGCATAGCCAGGAGACAGAGCGTGGAGTGCCCTAGCTGGAGAGACTGCTTGAAGTTACTGGCTATATACGGCTGTTGGGCTTGAACCACATCCTTCTCAGGCCACCTTTCAGGCATACCCAAGTGTGCCACCCAGAACAAAATATGGCCCTTTTTCTTGCTCTGTGCCTGTACAAAAAAAGGAACGTTGCTTTCCTGTCACACTGCAGCTTTGTGTCAGCTGCTGTGAAGGAGGAAAACACTCCTGTCACCCCCAACCCAGAGATGGGAACAGTCTGGGTAATTCCCTGGGAAGGGCATTAAAGTCAGGGGGCAGGCAGGTGGGACGGAGCCTCCCTGGGAGCAGGCAGCTCATGTGGCCCCCGGGAAACCCTCCTACAGCATCAGCAACGCTGCTACTGTTTTCCTGCCAGGGGCTTTGGAAAGGCAAAGCCAACGTGTGAGGGAAGATCCCTGCCGTGCCTCGGAGGAAAACCGCACTCCTTGCCTTGCATGCAGCCCGGCTTGGGGAGTGTCGGGGCTGGAGAAGGTGATGCTCCCTGGAGCACCATGGTGTGGGGAGGGCTGTGGGGCCGCAGCCCCCTCGCACTGGCAAACCTGGCATGGGTCTGGTCACAGCTGGACACAGGCTGCCTGGGCTCTGTAAAGGGAAAGGCAACTTAGAAAAAAAGGAAATAAAAACAAACCAAAAAAGCCAAAAAATCCCAACAACCAAAAAAAAACCCCAAACAAGCCCTAGAAAGCAAGAGCAAACCCCAAGCGATCCCTGGTTGAGCCGCGAACCTGAGATGCGGGCACTGACATCCAGCTGAGTGATGTGTGGTGGACGTGTGGTGAAGGCAGAGGTCGGGGGAGAGCTTCTTGGGGGTGTGCGATCCAGCAGGGAAGGAACCCAACCTTAAGAGAGAAAGAGACACTGGGGAGCAAATAGGGAGATGTTTCCCGGGAATGGAGGTGTGTGTAT
>NW_010390902.1:0-238 GCF_000710305.1 Buceros rhinoceros silvestris | reverse complement strand
CCCGCTAGTGTTGGAGCAGACGAGTGCTCCAAGGGCGGCACGGGGCGCCCCCACCCTGCATTCCGTGGCTCCCTAAGGACGGCCCTGGTCCTCCGAAGCCCCGCAAATGTGCGGGGTGTCAGGCCCACGGGGAGACGGTGTGGGGACGAGAGAGCCACCGGTGTAGCGGGGTCCGGCCAGCGCAGCCCGGGCTGGCGGGGCTGTTCCCGGCTGCACGGCCCGAGTGGGTTGGGAAGGA
>NW_010390901.1:992-5719 GCF_000710305.1 Buceros rhinoceros silvestris | reverse complement strand
CGCCAGCAGACGCCTCAGAAGCGTTCCGGGGCCGTCGTGTGCTGGGCGCTCAAGCTGCCCCTTCTCATCTTTCAAAGCAGCCGAAAGTTCCTGAGGAGCAGTGGCCGGGACCGAGCGACTTCGCCTGCAGCTCTTTCTGGGCCGCAGCCGCTGCCCGGGGCCACCCGCCTGCCGCTGCTTTCCACGGACCGAAGGTTGTACCTGTTCCTTCGGTCTAAGGAGCCAGCTTAAATCTTGGCTTTCAAGAGGTTCCGGCGGTAGAGGTTCACCGAAGGGCTCGTAGATTTGAAGAGATCTTGCAGTCAGGAGGGCACTGTTAAGCTTGCCTTGAGCCTAAGTAGTTGCCCAGGTGTTCGAACAGAAAACGGCAGAATTAACCGGACATGGGTGTATTGCAGGCCTTTTGCTGTTATATCCTTCTGTCACACCCCTAAAGTACAAGGGGAAGGGTGTTAACACAGGCAGAAGATGAATGAAACCATGCTTTGGTTTTAGTATTACCTGGTCATAGAATGAAGTCACAGCACTTACAGGGAAAGCTGTTATTCCACAGATGCAGTGATACAGATCTCTTAAAAAGCCAGCTATGTCGAAGGCAAATCTCTGAGCTCAGGTTTGAAGAATGACAAAGTCCAACTATCTTTGGTCACAACATGCAACGTGTGGAAGCTAGTGAAAGTCAGTCCTAGCATCATCCCTTGACTTGAGGATAGTCACTGATGAAGAGGACTTCTTACGTAGCTGCATTTAAATTTGTCTTACCTCATTAGTCTCTTATGAAGAGACAAGTCTCTAAGGAGCTCTGTACACTAAAGCAAATTTCTTGCTCAGAGATCTTACAACTTCAGATCTTACAACTGCAAGCGTATATCTACCTGTCCCCTTCGCAGGCAGAGCCAGGAAACTCACCACTGGACCTGCTTGAGCACACTGAGACCACCGGCTGAGACTAGTTTTTGGAAGCACTGGATTTGCTAGGTTTGAAATAGCAGGCCTAAAATTAGCATGTTTTGACTTGAATGTGATGTAAGAGTGCTTCCTCAAGGGACTGCCCTTTGTGCTATCTGAACTCCATTTCTATATTTGGAGCCTGCAGTAATAAAGTTGTGCACGTCCATTTACCATGTTGCAGTGTTGAAAGCACAGACACATAACCCAAAAAAATAATTATCAAGAGGGGAGAGGACACTCTATGCTATGGTAAGTAAATTGAAAATAAGCTAATTATGGATCTAGAGAAGTGGTATTTCACCAAAGCACTTTTATCAGAGTAAAAGCCTTCAAAAATCTTTATCAAAACCAATGGTAAATGGAAGTGACAGACACCCCTGCCCCTCCCAACAGGAATGGGGACAGATTTTGACTGGAGATTTCTGGTGTATGAGTTTTAGTTTCAGTATCTTGCTTCTGCTTGCTCCCCTGCTGTAAAGCTGTCAAAGGAAAGCTGAGGGAGGCAATGCAGAGATGATGAGGACCAGTTGTGACAATGAAAATTGAATGAATATTCAAAACATGATGTTACAGTCCCTGACCTGCTGCTGATACTCCTTTTGTGGGTCCTGCCAGCACAGCAGATGGCAGACACTGAAAGACTGTTGTGCCAGTGGAAAATTACTGTTTTGTTGGCCTTGCATATGTGCATGTGTAAGCTGAAGGTGGGGCAAAATTCTAGTTATTTAATTACTTTCATGACAGAAAAGGAAAGCAAGTAATTCCTAAAACTATAAAAATTACTGGCATGTAGAGAACTGGGTGCTTATTTTAGACTAATGATAAATATCTATTTACATTACAAGTTTTCCTTGTGATTCCATATAACTTTCCTCATAAGTCAAAATCGTGAGTTTTGCAAAATAGTAGTGCAATTAAAAAGAAACTACAGTGTGATTGCCCTGGGTTCGGTTAGAACAGGGTTAATTTCCACAGCCAGAATAGCCAGACGGAACTAGCCAACGGGACATTTGATACCATACTGACATCACGTCCAATATACATATAAGGTGAGCATAGCTCACCTTATAGTGTGGAGGGAGTTTCAAACAGCGGTGTAACCTGATGCGGCGCCCCGGCCCTATCCCAGGGCTCGGCGTGGCAACGGTAAGCAGAGCGTTGTACATCACCCGCTTTATTATTGTTTCCTCTCTCTTTGTGCTATTTCCAGTAAACTCTCCTTATCTTAACACACTCGGCTTTACCATTCATTCTCCTGCCCCCAGCGGTAGGAGAGAGAGACGCTGTATAGCGCTCAGTTGTCATCTGGGTTTAAACCACAACTGGCTGTTGCTTAAAAGACCTATGGAAAATCTAAGTATTTCAATGTTTCTATTTTTATGTGGCTGTAAAAGTATTTACGTTAGTGAACTTTCTATTGCAAAACAGACATGGTTTATTTTAATTTTCTAATTTTATATATTTTTTACATAGCTATATGCATGGAAGGGTTATCTTACTGCTGTAAACATAGAAGGTTATCTTACTTTTCTGAAAGCCCAGATAATTTTTTTTTTATATCAATAGCATCTATGTCACTGGGAAACGATTTGTGTTTTCACAATGTGCAGTCTACAAGGAACAAAGTACTTTGGCTATACAAAATCAAGCAAATTACTATAGTCAACTTTCAGACTGTCAACTTGTATCCTGTCTTAGCAATTCACAACTATCCTTTTTATTTTGACAATTTTCAATACCACTTAAATGACTTCTTTTCTACACAAATATTTTTTAGCATGAACTTCTGGCTTGGCTGTGGCTTTTGCAGGCACTTTGGAACACACAGCATGATTCTTCCAGGCACAGAGGTATCAAATTTCTCATACAAGAGTTAAGGTCCTGAGAAATTTGATTCATTATGTTAGCAATTAAAATATTTATAGCTGAGTTCACAACGTCATCTCTTAAAATATTGTTCCTGGATTTTCTTTGGAAGAAAATCCTCGGTGAATTACCAACAGACTTATTTAGTACATGATCTTGAAGCATCAACAAAGAAACTCGTGAAGTCTGGAGCAAAAAAGTTGGCAAAACCACTTACTACTAATAACTGGTTTTAATTATTAAGGAAGCTCAGTATTCTTTGTCAGTTAGCATATCCAGCATTGTCCTTTCTTTTAAATTCTAGAGAAAAATGAAGTTGACAATCATTCCAGTAAACCCCAGGGATACAGAAGGATATATTTAACAAAAATACTCCTATTCTTCACTCATTTTATTCTTAGTTAATACATTTGATCTGTTCTTTTACTGTTTCAGGAGTAACCATAGACTTTTTTTCCTCTTAGCAAAGATTCTCTGCAGATTTTTTGCTAGATCCATTGTTACTTTCACATTATCCTGATATATGGGAGATCATCTGTATATTGCAAGCTTACCACACAGTCTGTCTTCTTACTTAACATTTACTTTGTACTTGTCTTTGCTATATAGCTATCTATCTAGCTCAGATTTTCTGTCTGACATAAAGCTCTTAAAATAAATAAAAAAAAGAAACAGGAACAAGATGTAAACAAAATGATGTGACTTGCTGTTACATTCTGTTCTCTGTTTTTCAACATCTATTGCATCTATTTTAGGGCTGGTACTGAAGTCTCTATACTCTCAAGAGCTATCTCATTGAACACAGGCTTCTGGAACAGCCTAGGGAGAGGACATTCTTGCTTGGAAGGGGTGGCTGCCATCATAGCACAGTGTAGCTCTCATAGAAGAACCAAGGACAGCAAAACAGGCACAGGAGGTGTCTGGACCCGTCATATTTCTTCTACTGTAACTCCAAACACCACACTTCAGGTACAGGATAGGGTTGTGTGTCTTGTCACACAGAATGGGGCTACAGTTTGCCTACCAAGGTGACAAGCTTCCTGCCTGAAGGCCATGGACTTTTGGTCTCCCTCTCTTGATGTCTTCATGTACGGATGGTCAGTTGCAGGGGAATCAAAACCTGCAGTTAGTTTGGGAGTGTAGCTCCAAGTGTGGAGTCAATGTGGAATATAAGAGGATGAGTTACAAGGAAACGGGATAAAACTTCACTGGGGTTGTGAAGAAATGTTTCTAGGACCAGGAAAGGTTTGTCCAAAAGTGGCTGATACAAGCTTAGAGCATAAGTTTGGATCATCATGTTCAGGTACTTTGTTACTAAGATGCATAGTCCAGCTGTAGATACCTCAGAATAGCTGCACTGAAGGGAGAAGGTGGGGGAAGAGGCTAGAGCAAGGGTTACAGATAGCCTGAGAGAATTATAGCTCCAAGGATTAAGGAGTCTCAAGAGCAGACCCACTGTTTCCATGATGGAAGATGTAAGGACAGTGTAAAGAGATCAACAGAAAAAACTTTGGAGGTATTTCTTGCCCAAGCTAAGCCAATTCAAGGCGAATGCAGCATTGCAAACTCTTAAATGCCCCCAAATCTTACTTATATCAGCTCTCCCCTCCCAGACTTTCACAAAATCGTGAGTCCAGACAAGGAGATGATAGTGATGAAATCCTGGGATTTATTCAAGTGTCTGCTTATTTAATTTCCTCTGCCTTGTTCCCCCAACCCCCCACATTATTTCAATGGAATAACTGAAAGCCTGAAAACTCCATCTGAAATACCCACCTAAAGATGCAATCCCTGCTTTGCTGCATTCTTGATTTACATTTCCAATCCTTTTCCTCGTCATCTTCCAGCTCCATTTCTTAGAGCCCTCCCTGTTCACTAAGTCCCCTTAGCAGTTTCTGACTGTCCCTGCA
>NW_010390901.1:0-886 GCF_000710305.1 Buceros rhinoceros silvestris | reverse complement strand
ATTCCTGCTAGATTTCTCCAACCAACTTGTTTGTTTCCAGTGTGTGTGAAGCATGTCTTTGTGATGTCTTTCATTACTGACTCTTCCTTACTGAATGATATAGGGAGTATTTGCCATATTGCTTGCTGGTTAATAACGTGGCATGTCTCCTCCAGATTTTTAACACTAATCTAGTTCTCTCTTGAGGGGTGTTGCTTCTCAGGCAGGGCTGAAGCCAAGTGCTTGAACCCTTGCTCCTTCTACCATAACTGTGCTTCTCTTACACTTCTGCTTTCCCTCAAAGCTATAGGCTGCTAGTGAGAAAGGTGCTGCTTACTGCCAAAGTTGCAGAAAAGGCAGTTCTCCAACCTTGGCAGTAAACAGTAAACTTTGGCTCTGCTACTCAGAGCAAAGAGAGAGAACTCTTTGCAGAAGCAGAGGAGTGGTCAGCTCCTGAGGTCTGGATATTTCTCACACATCAGGTAAATGCAGTAAAAATCTAGACAGATCTCTCTCTCTTCCTTCTCATTATCTGCTGCTCCCAGAAGGAGCGCCAAGTTGCCCCAGAGTTTGAGGGGTGTCTCGGCACCTGCCCAGCAGCCAGCGGCTAGCGCCGTGTCGGGAGGGAGCTAGCCAGGAACAAGGCCCCCCTGATTTATTCTTTTACGCTCACTGTTCCTGTCACTTCATTCCTGCCTTAGTTTTTTTTATACTGCCATTGCTTTGGACGCTTCCTCTCCATCTCTCCATCCCTGCTGTTTCAATTCCCATCGTGTGAGGGGTGTCCGGCCCCCTGCCCACCAGCCAGCGGCTAGCGCCGTGTCGGGAGGGAGCTAGCCAGGAACAAGGCCCCCCTGATTTATTCTTTTACGCTCACTGTTCCTGTCACTTCATTCCTGCCTTAGTT
>NW_010390900.1:22905-23506 GCF_000710305.1 Buceros rhinoceros silvestris | reverse complement strand
TGAGGGTTCTGGCAGGCCTGAGGCGCTCACCGCGGGGCAGCGTGGGCTAACGGGGGCCGGAGACAGCCTGGCAGGCCTGGGATCACCGGGGCTAGGGTGCCCACCCGGGGGAACGTGGAGGCCTGGGGCACCGGGGACCTCTTAGAGCAGGGTCATCCCGTCAGGCGTAAGGATCTGGATCTGTGGAGGTTGGGGGCACTCAAGCAAAGGGATGGTGCAAGGGCTAAGTTTGGTAAAGGTAAATCTGGGGCCTCCAGCCCTGGAAGACCCTGGTGGGCTCCTGACAGGAACTGCAGGCTTGAGGATGTTACATAGGGGGCCTTTGCTGGGACGGGATCAGCCTGCCTGGAGTTGTTTCATTTAAAGTGTGGAAGGCTTCGTGGAGAGTTAGGTGCTCAGGAAGGCTGGGGACAGCAGTGGGCCACTTGGCTTAAAGAACCGTGGACGAGCCTGGTGAGGATGGAGGACAGTGTTCAGGGATTGACTGTGGGGAGTCTGGGAGCACCTGAGACTGGACAGTCCAGCTGAGATGGGAGGGGGCCACCCGGAGACTTGGATCCTGGCTGCGCGAGGTTGCTCAGATGGAATGGCCAGTCATTGC
>NW_010390900.1:15592-22847 GCF_000710305.1 Buceros rhinoceros silvestris | reverse complement strand
GGCTGCGCGAGCTTGCTCAGATGGAATGGCCAGTCATTGATAAACAGCCTTAGAAGGGAAGTTCAGTCATGGCAGAGAAGGCCTGGATGAAGAGTTTGGGTGTTCAGGGATGGACAGGACTGAGGTGCAGTGCTCAGGAGCTGAAAGAAATGTGCCAGCTGACTGGGATGAGCAGTCTGATTAGTCACTTGGAAAACCAAGTCAACATTGGCTAGCTAGGATAGTTTGCTGGGATGTTGTGTGCTCTGGGCTTTCTGCCAGGGGCTGGGGAGATGAGGGACAGTTTAGGCTGAGAAGAAGAGATAGGAATACGGTGTGGGAAGGACTGTAAGTGCAGTTTTGATGCTGATGAGGGGAAGAGAGGGCCCAGGGCGGAAAGAAGTGTTCAAGGGGAAACATAAATTGTGTGAGAGGAAGCGATGTGGGAGGAATCGGTGTCTTGGGTGCAGCAAAGGATCTGGTTAGGGTGAAAGGCAATGCTGAGAGATAGGCGGGGTGGTGAGGGTGCAGTGTAGTCTGAGTTGAGGTTGGGGCAAGGTTGGATGATGGAGTGGGATGTTGGAAACAACTTGGGTTTAGACGCGGGACTGGGGGTGGGACACGTGGGATGCTGGCAGACTAGTGAGGACTGCAAGGAAGGGTAGTGGCTGCCAAGTGTGGGAAAAGAGAGAGCTATGGTAGATGGGGTCGCTGCTGCTGAGGAAGCAATGTGTGCAGGGAGCACAGGCAGGAAGAAATAGCAGTGGGGAAAGAGCTTTCCCAAGGGCAAAGCCATGCTTTGTCCAGGAGACCTCTGGACACAAGCTGGACTCATGCAAGTGGACAGCACAGGAGGAGGTGTAAGCAAGAGCAGCAAAGGCAGCTCCTCATCTTCACCGGGTTAATGCTGGTTGAGTCCCCACCTGCTGTGTCACAGAGAGAGAGATTGAGATAAGGTCTGTGGGATGTGCTCTGTTTTAGATCAGGTGATGATGGAGCATGTCACACCAGACACCGAAGCCATCACATGATGGACATCTGCTGTCAAGATGAGGACAGTTGCCTCCAGCAGTGCAGTGCTTTGTGGGACACATTTGGTCCGCAGCTGCTGCTGGCCAAATCCGTTCCTCTGCCTTGTGATGTCCCGATAAGCTGTAGTCTGCCTGCTGTTATCCAAGCCCTTTGTGTGTGGAGAGGGTAGGCTGGGTGTTTTCCAGTGTTCCTGTTATTTGATACAACGTTTTCCTGCTTCTTTGTCCATTTTCCATTTCTGGGAGTTGTTTTTTTGAACTGCAGCCTCTCAGCCAGCCAGAGTGAGTGGCACTTTGGAGTGCTGGTGGACTGGCTGGGCTGGGCAGAGGACTGTAAAGCACTGCACTGTCTCTCTCAATTCTCAACTTTCACTAAAGCAGGATAATCCTTAGCAATAGAAACTCTGAAATACCAGCAAATGTATCCAGAGCAGCTATGGCAGCCTGGGGGTGTGGGTCAGCAGTCAGAAATGATCCAGACAGCTTGATGTAACAATTTACTGCTTGTCATCTGAGCTGCGGTAGCTGCCCGTGAGCGTGTTTCTGGCATGTCATGATTGCATGGGGAAGCGTTTAAACCCCCTTCAGTGACTGTTTGCTCCAACTCCAGTGATAAGAGGGTTAATGCTGAGGTTTAAATTATTTCAGTGCTCATCCGAATGAGTAAGTACCAAGGGGAAGCGTGTCCTTCTGCAGAGCATACCAGCATTTCTGACAGCTGTGGGGCAGGAGTGGTGGAAGGTTGTAGGTGGAGCATGGAGGAAGAGATGAGCCATAAAACTGCATAGCATGAGGGATGTGTAGCACAGCATCTGTGGTGGGCGCACAGCAAGGGCGAAGGGAGGCTGTGACATGAAAGGATACACCACTTCCCAAAGTTTAGGAAGCACTGTGTGAAGCAGAGGTTGTGGCTTCCTCGTCACTGTAAGAACAATCTTTACTGAGAGAGATGGTATGTTACTGATAGATGATGGGGCCAGAGGATGGCTGGTGTTTTTCCAAAACCATTGATTGAAGATGAAGTTGTCATGTCAAAACTGGGTTTGTCAAAGTGTGGCCCCATTTTACAGCTGAGGAAACTGAGTCACTGAGTGTTGAGCTGACACTAGGCAGATCTGGTGGAGGCTGAAATACCAACATAGCTAAATGCATAGTCAGGCATCTTTCTTCTGCTCTTGAGATCAGGTTTCTAGCAAAACCAGCATCCGTCTGTTGCCTGCTGTAGGTATGCCTAGAACCCAGAGTTTATTTCTTTTGACCCTCATTCAACAGTAAGACTCTCTTTAAAATGGCCCCATTAAAAAGGTGAAGTGCTTTCAAGAGCTTTAATAGTGCCTTGCTGCTTTAGTTTCCCAGTTCAGTTCCTCGCCACATCTTTGTTTTATTTTACTGATTGCTGAAATGTTGATACGAGAAACTACCTGCAGATGGGACAGTGTACCAGCAACTGGCAAAGACTTTCAAGTTCTGAAACTAGACAAAGACTGCTGACATTGTCCAGTACTGGCCATCAGCTCTTCTGTGTGCAGGGCAAAATGCTTCCTTCAAACTTGCGAAAACCAAAGGAATTTGATTTTAGTTACAAAAGGAGGATTCATGCTGGTATTGGTTAACAGACCAAACCGGAAAGTGCTGTGCGACCTCTTTGACAGAAAACTGTGCTAGTAGGTTTGCACTGGAAAAACTCTGTAGGTGACTCCATTAAATTTTGCATTTCAGTGCAGGAAAGGAAGTCTGCATTGAATGACACCATATGGTGGAGACATGCAGCAAGCAAATGATTTTTTGGGAGTTTTGCCAGAGTAAGAAGTATTGAATAAACTGTGCTCAATAGATTAATTTACTTTGGTTGTATTTCGAAAAAGACTGGGTGATTTTATGACCATTAGTGACATTTGCAGTTCTGCAGCCGAAGATAAAGGTAATCAAACGTCATTCTTCAGGGCACCAGCTAATCAGTGCAGTTGTCAGAAGGACTCCCCTCCTCCAGCTCTGTATGCGCAGGATTGCCCCCTGGACAACAAATGTAGCCTTAAATATCCACTGCTGAAGGCAGGATATTTGGCTCAGCTAAGCTCCTTGTCCTTTCCCATGTCAGCTTCTCCTGTATGACTTTCTGAAACCATCACGTGCATCCTCTAACTTACTCTTTAAAAATGGTGAACTGGTATCGTATTGCTTAATCAGATTGAATTGTGGGCCAGAGCGGGGCTAGGTGCTGTGCAGGCAGAACACGGAGATGCTCCCCATGCTGTGGAAATAGGGTCTGTCTGAGTGAGAGATATCCAAGTGATATGAGTAAGGAGACTCCAAGACAGTTTCAAACTTGGTGTGTAAACCTCATCAAGGATTGTAGGTGTGGCAGGGAAGGAATTAGCAGGAGAATCGTGGTGTGGTTTTATGGATATTTGGAAAGTTTCTCCCACAGTTGCAGGAAAGGCACAAAAGTGTGAGAATAGAGCTTGGCAGTGCTGGGACTGGCATCACGAGCCAAGGGGAGACAGGAGCCATCACCACTGTGGCAAACGCACTTGAGGGTGAAAACAAGTGACTTGTGGTTGCAGCAGCGGGGAAGAGGGCATCCGTGCAGGGCTGTGGAGGTGGGGGAGATGTGGTCACAGCGGCAGGCTGAGGTGCTGAGCTTTGGCTGTATTGCATCTCAGCAAATTGATTTGATTCTAGGTAAATATCTACATCATTTGATTCTAGGTGAATATCCACATCCAGCAGATAAGCAATTGCTGGTGACTGAGGATGGTTTTATTTTAAATTCATTATCTGAGCTTTGTGGCTAATAAAGCTAAACAGAATGCATTTACTTCTGTTTCCTAATAGGAATCAACGGTGCTCTGCAGCGGCTTGTGGGCTGAGTTTATCCATGCCCTGTGTATCAAGCCCTGAGTACAAGGGGAAATTGTTCTTTCCATTATGGGTTTATATTGCCAATCTGATACAATATTTAAACAGATTATCTCAATGCTCTGTTTGTCCCAAACCAGTTTTTGCTTTGGTCTATAAAGTGAATCTTCCTTTCAGCGGCTTCTGTGGTACAGGATGTAGTTACATGCATCAACTAGTTCAAAATACCCATATACAGCATGGATTTAAAGCTGAATAAACCCACAAAACCCTTAGCTAGGGCTATAAATGTCACTGTATTTTTATATATGTCTGTATTTTTTTAAGATAATAGGATTACTGCATGCAGCTATAACTGAAAGTCCTTTGATAATTCAGTGGGTATTTTAAACCTAGCAATGATATACTTTCATAAAACCACACGTCTCTGTTTTCTGAAGGATGCTAATAAGATGGTTAGCTTTGCTTTCATCCTCGATGTGTTTGAGTGCTCTTGCCCATTTAGTTACATCTCTGAATTTAATGCCCCACTCTGATTTCATAGTAATTGTCAGGAGTCTTTTTTTTTCCCTTTTGCCTGTCCCCAGTCACTGTCTGGAAAATGCAGTCTCCTCATTGCTGACCCCATCAGACTGTCTCCTTGTGGTGCTTGTAAAGAAAACCCTCTGCACCAGAGACAGTGATGTTTTTAAACAAGTCAATCTGATGTAAGCCTTAGTTTGCCTAACCCAGAGGTGACCAAGAAGCGGTTGCTAGCTGACTGTGCCCAGCCTTGAGTTGCTGAGTATGGCTGCCCTTCTCCAAAGGCTGCACGCGCTGCCACGCTGTGCTGTTCATTATCTGAACAGCATCTGCAGTTCCCGTCTCTGTTACAGATGCCGCAGTCTGCTTAGTTTTGTGCAAATGACACGCTGCCCTTATACTCCTGTGAGTCGTCTCTGCAGCTCCTCATCCAGCTAACCATCCTGCTTGAGGCTTGTCCTGTCCCGCACCCTGAACACCTCAGAGAGCCACTCACACTGGCCTGGCTGCTGTGCAGGCATCCTGGATATCCTCCCTCCTCACTGCAGGTTAAGTCCTACCATCAAGATGTTTGTTTGCTGCCCCCTTCAAAGACCTGCTCCTTTGCTTCTGAGCATCCCCTTTGCGTTGCATTTTCCTATCTCGTGGCTTTCTACCTGACATCTCCCATCAATAACAAGGGTTGCTTTCTCACTCTCATCAGCCCAAGCTAGTTTCAGCATCGTGTTTGTGAGCAGAGAAGTGCTTGTCCATCAGTGTGTGTGCAGTTAAGGGCTGCTTGTCCCGCATGGTGGTGGCGTGCAGCCGGGAACTCAGCTGAGTTATTTTTTCCAGTCTACTAAGCTGTCAGGAAATGCTTTCTGTCTTCCTGGCCAGTGTGCTCATAAGACCAATTAAAAAAAAAGAAATGTTAGAAACCCATCTGTGCATGGCTTTCCTTAATCTTCCCTAACTAGAAGGAGAATGCTGGGTGGAAGTTTTAAATAATATTTACAAAATAGTAACAATCATAGTAACCCATGCTTTGCTGATTGCTTGGCCCTTGATTTAAGTTGTGTGTACAGACCATGTAACCTATGCAGGCAGCTACTGAAATAAAGTCCACTTCTCTATGTTGGCTTGCTAGTCTTCCAGCCTTGTAAATCAGCTTACTCTATACCTTAGAGAATACTTTTATTTCTATATATATCTTCTCTTCTATTGGCTACCCCAGATAATCCTGTGATCAGCCATGCAGCAGTGTCACTTGAGTAGAATATGGAACGATGCTGATCGTTTTCTCATAGGCTGTCATACTAGCCCAGAAATAGCATCTGTCTACAATGGGAGAAGCTCTATTAACATTTACAACTGTTCCTCTTCCTGACCCCTGAGAATTGCTCCGTGGTAGATAAGCAATACTTTGTAATACACTTCTTTGCACTCGATATTTTGGAGTTGAATTCTGAAATATAAAGGCTTCTAATCCTGATCTACTCTGGGATACACAGCTCTGCTCTTAGCAAGTGGTGCTGTGAATAGGATTAGCATTTCAACAGCTTCTTTTTTTAACCGTGAGCAATAAACTAAAATAATAGGGCCTGATTCAGAGCTCTCTGAAGTCAGCAGTGGTGCTTTGGCTTTGGGTCAGGCCCATAAGAACGGGAAATTCAGTGTTTCCCTGGAAAGGTGGGAGAATGTGTGAATTTCAGAGTTCCTGTGCCTGTGGGGTCTGAAACTGAGCTGAAATCCATGGATTTACAAGCCAACAAACACAACTGTATATTTGACTGCAGGTGAAAAGAATATGCATTGCTAGTCATGCAGTTAAAACTTGTGGGTTTTAATGATGTCAAGGGCACTCAGGACATGCATGTGAACAAGTAAACATTAGAGGTATTTCTGTTGTTGTTCCTTTTCTCTTTCTTTGGATATGTGGAAGTACGGACTGTCATTGGGGCAGAACATGGATTGGCCGCTGTGGCCGAAGAGATGAGCTGTTGGGCTGGGAGAGCTTGTAGTGACTGGCTACACTGAACACAGCATGCCGCATTTATTAGTTATTAGCAACGGGCCCGTAAGTGAGAGCCAGCTGTGAGCATCTGGCCCTCAGGGCTCAACATGGGATGTTACAGGCCTGTACGTTTCGACTAAAAGCAGTTTGGAGATTTATTGTGCCTGCACCGTGCAGGCATGGCACCCTCTACCAAGCAGAGCCCATTTCTGGTTAACAGCTCTGGAGCAGGGCCTAAATTCCCAATTTTTTACCAGCCTGTTTTTGAGATTGGTGATACCCTGAGCCTGCTTATTAAGCTTTAAGACTGCAGTTTTGCTGTTCCTTGCATGAGCTCTGAATTTCTGAATCTCAGCTTTCCACAGTGCTTTTTAAAAGCACAGCAATAGTGGCAATCCTGCAACTTTCTACAGATATCCTTCAAGCTCAGTTTTACCATGTTCCTTCTCTTCTCCCTGTTTCTTACACGTTGAGCATGTACTTTGAGCTATGTCTGGTAATTAAATGGAAAACAGATAAATTACTTGCAGATCGAAAGTGCTTAGAGGGGTGGATCGAATCTCACATGTCTTTGAATCTCTGTGTTTTCATCCGGTGTTATTGAAAGCTTTGGCATCACGACCTGTAGTGCCGTGTCCTTTCCAAAACACTCTTCATCTTAGAGCAGCATGACGAGCGGTGGAAAGCAGCGGTTTCCAAGTGGTTGAGGTGGGGCTCTCCAGGAGTCGGCAGAAGGGCACCGCTACAGATGGCAGGCACGTTGCAGTGGTGACAGTTGTACTGCATCCTGCAGCTCTTTATCTTGAGGACAGGTTTCTGATTGCCGTGATCTGGAGGGGATCAGGAGCAACCTTCACGGCTCAAATAGTCC
>NW_010390900.1:13020-15471 GCF_000710305.1 Buceros rhinoceros silvestris | reverse complement strand
CAGGAATATTTAGAGGGTGTAGTTCCTCATAGCAACAGAGCACTTTGTGACATTTAACTGATTCACCCTTGCAGGTTCACAAGAAGTGTTGTCTCCATTTTGCAAATAGGAGAACAAAAAAGCTTGAGAGATGGGTCCCTGTGGGCCCAGGTTTGTGCTGGTATTTGACCGTTTTTCCCATCTTTGGGTCTTAGTGGGCTGAAGCCCACATGGGAATTGCCTGGGAGAGACCAATCAGGAGTCCTGAGGACTCCATAAAGGGCTGTAGGTGTGTTCCTCTCCTAGATTTGCTCAGGCAAATTAGTTGCGAGAGTATCTGTCTCCCCAGGATCTCAGTGTGGTGTGCACTGCTTAGGCTCCGAGGAGCAGACCCTGCCAAGCAGGGGTGTGCAGAGCAGCATGGCAGCGTGTTCAAGCGCACCCAGGCAGTCATGGACTTGCAGCCTGCTCCTGTGCCCTTGGCTGCAACTGCTCTTCTCCTGTGGGGCCAGTCTGGGCAGCGAGAGGCAGGTGGAAGTGGGGTGATTTGCATGTCTTGGTTACATGCCAGGATCCAGAATATTTTTCCAACCATTTTAGAGAGGTGCAGGTCTCTGAGCACTGGCACTGACAAAAGCTTGGGTGTGCTGCTGTAACGTGTACAGTTGTAAATGGGCTGACCTGCATATTCTGTTTCTTAATCCTGAGTGAAACTGTCATCTCAGAGAGCAGAGCCTGGCTAATGACTGAAATCCACTGTGCTTTTCTTAGCGAGCATGTGTGGTGATCTGAGATAGTTGTTAAGTGCTACATCCTGAAATCAGAACTGCACGTGCCCCATGGGTCCAGCATGTTTTAGGCAGATAAACAGGGTTTGAGATGATCAGGGAGTTACTATGAAAAGAACTGATGTCAGGTACATAGTAACCTGCAGTTAACTAGGAGGGAGATTAAATTAATGGGGTTTTCCCTCTGATAAAGATAATGAAGAGCTTGCAAGGACTTGATTTGCTGCTCCTACGCGTGATACGCGTAGGCACTGTCTTCCTGGTGCAGGGAATGCCACACAGCTGTGTGACGAGCAGTGCAGCCAGTGGTGCATCCTGCTGAGCAACACTTGTGCTGTCTGAGACCTCACTGATACTCTCGGAGATGAAGGAAAATAGGGGTGAGAGGGGGAGTAGAAGAGGAAATGGGGAGGGAGTTCGAGATGTCCTGGGATTCAGTGCCGTACTGCACCTATGTCAAAGGAGAAGGGCATGGCATGGTGCGGGGAGAAAGTCGGGGTGGTGGTGGGGGAGATAACAGCTACAATCTGTATCTTGTGGATTTAGGGTTTATTGTCAATCCTGCGTAAACTGAAAAGCGCCCCAGACCAGGAGGTGAGAATCCTCCTCTTGGGACTGGATAATGCAGGCAAGACCACGCTCCTGAAACAGCTGGCATCTGAGGACATCAGCCACATCACGCCAACACAGGTGAGGAAGGCCTTTCCCTGCCCAAGGTGGTTCTTCTGGTCTCACCTTCCTTATTATACAAAGCACTAATGATTCAGAAGAGTATTTCGGTAAAGGGGGGAGCAACTGGAGCCTGGTGCACCATTAAGTTTGTGTCTTTTCTCTGTAAGAGGAGGCTGCCTGAAGGAGCCAGAGAGCATCAGGCCCGATCTGTCAGGTAGTGCAGAAGTGCATGTGTGCCATTGAGTTCTGCAGGAGATTTTTGAGTCATGCTAGGGTTGCATGGATGAGACATTGCTCCTGTTGTCCTTGTCAAACAGGGGAAATGTACAGGGGACGCTGCAGAACTGGGCAAGCCTCTGTTTCCTTGCATCCTTCACCCAGCCAGCTCCATGGTCCTGCATATTCCAGTACTCCCTCTCTGATGCCTCTGGGTCCCCTTTCTTTGAAGCTTGGAGCTGGGGAGAGGGGTGTCTCCTGTCAGGAGCACAGCGGCATCGCTCCTATGTTGACCAGAGGAGGTTGCTAGAGAGCTATGGGAAATACTTCCCCCCACCCCTTAGCTGCCTCCCAAAGGTCCCAGTCCCAACACCCCAGTTTCAAGCCCCGGTCCCCTGGATGGTGTGGCAGCACGTTGCCAGCCACACCACATCCTGTTTTTCTACTTGAATACCCTTTCAATTGGTGCTCTAACTGATGAAATGGACCCTTCAGATGTGCAGCTGTTGCTCTTTTAAGCCCAGCATTAGCTGTGTCATGTCGAATAGAGCTGAGACCTCTGGCTTCGTGTTAGCTGGGACTTTCTACTCAGCTTTCACAAGCTCCTCACAGCGCTCTTGTATTCTCCTTATCTGCAGCTCTCCCACCTCTTCCTCCACCCAGGCTGCTGCCCTCCCAGAGCACTAACTGCATCATATGTCTCTGTAGCCGTGACAACATCAACCCTTGACCCAGGAGCACTGGCAAACTTATGGTTCGGCGGGTGTGTTCAATCTTTTCCGTGCCTCTCTCTCAC